>NW_005054610.1:247293-254271 GCF_000277835.1 Geospiza fortis | reverse complement strand
ACTCTTTCCTTCAAATTTCCAGCTGGAAAACAGAGAGACTACCAAAAAATTAGGATCTCCTTGGATAAAAAGCATTTTACACCTTTGAAGTCTCAATTTCAGTTCACCCAATCAGTAAAAAAGGGGAATTTTCATCTGAAAATAATTCACCAGACCCAAATTCCATAACTTTTTTTGTCCTTACACAAGGCCTGACTATGGCCCTGTGACTTTAAATCATTCCTCAAACCTGAATAGGACAGACCAGGTGCCGCTGTGGCTGCCAAGGCCAAGAAATGTTAATTGGTCCCCATTCTTCACATCACAAGCATTTTGTGGAAGTTTTGTGCAGCCTCACCCTGTGTTCCACACAAATAAAAGGAAAAGGTGCTCTGCAGAGGGAACTGCACCCAGGAATCTGCTTCCAGCACCAACCCCTGCCCCAGCACTTACCGTGTCCTGCTGCTGCTACTGCCTCGGCTGTGGCTGTGCTGAAGGGAATTTTGTCTCTGCCTCCATAGCTCTTCCCAGGAACTGGTGTGGTTTCAGCACTGCCCTGTGTCCCTGGGGTGCTCTGGGCTGCTCCAGCAGCAGAAACTGTGATGGTTCATGGTCAGGGCCCAGAAAGGCCGGTGGAAGTTGTCCTGCAAGATGTGGCACAGTTTTGGTGCAGCCAAAGCAGGGTTTGGCTACAGCGGTGCCAACTGTGGTTCTAGGCTGGGCAGAGCCTCCTAGCCCTGCACCATCGCCCCCATCACCATCGCCCCCATCACCATCACACCCTGAACCATCGCCCCTATCACCATCACCCCCCTGTGAGCCATCACACCCTGAACCATCAGCCTGTGAGCCATCACACCCTGCACCATCACACCCTGCACCATCACCCCATCACCATCACACCCTGCACCATCGCCCCCATCACCATCACCCCGTGAATCATCACACCCTGCACCATCAGCCTGTGAGCCATCATATCCTGAACCATCGCCCCCATCACCATCACCCCTGAACCATCAGCCTGTGAGCCATCAGCCTGTGAGCATCACACCCTGAGCCATCAGCCTGTGAGCATCACACCCTGAACCGTCAGCCTGTGAGCCATCACACCATGAACCATCACCCCCTGAACCATCACCCCCATCCCCATCACACCCTGAACTGTGGAGACAGATGGGCATGCCGGACCTCTCCTTTGGGGAGATGTCTCTTGAATGATCTGTGGTAAGATCATCTCAACCCTCCTGGACTGAGAAATCCTCATGGTCATGGTGAGTTCCCAGCATGCTTTGGAGCCCCATGTAGATTCTTTGTAACCCATTGGTTTTTCCCCATTTGTACCACTCCTGCTTTTCCCCATTAGACCTCTGCTTCTGTCCTGTTCAGAGGGAGCTGCCATCCTGGCCTCATTTGCAGGGTGGTGGAATAAAGGAACTCTGTGAATAACCACATGGTGCTCCTGTGTCTTTGTCCCTGTGCTGGCCTGGGGACACCTCACCAGGCAGAGCTGAAATCACTGCTAAGAGCTGAAATTACTGCTAAGAGCTGAGCTGGCTGCCCCTTGCTGAGGGTGCCTGACACCCCTAGAAAATTGTCTCCTGTGGGACCTCTCTCTGGCAAGGTTGCAGTGTCTGGGTCAAGCAATCAGACACATGATCAGCCATCACAAGGCTGAACCATCACCCCCTGAACCATCACCACCGTCACCATCACCCCCTGAACCATCACCCCCTGAACCACCACCACCATCGCCATCACCCCCTGAACCATCACCACCATCGCCATCACCCCCATCACCATTGTCCCATCACCACCCCAGAGCTGCTGCTCTGCCCAGAGCTCCATCCCAGTGTGCAGAATGTGAAGTGCCAGGAGAAGGAGCAGCTCAAGACCCTTAACAATGAATTTGCTTCACTCACTCACCAGGTGAGCTGAGAACCTCCCCCAGCTCCAGTTCCAAGGGTCTGGAGCCCAAGGAAGGTGTTGGGCATGGACAGGGCATGGAGAGGGCATGGAAAGGGCACAGAGTCCTGTCAGGACAACTCATAAAAGACATCAAGGGAACTTGCACAAGCTGTCAGGGGACAGACTTTGGATTTACGAGGCCTTGGTGTCCAGGCACTGCTGCTCTGACCTCTGGGCCTGAGAACAAGCTAAAACCAGTTCCATCTGCCCTCCAGCTCCCTCTCAGGCCTCTCTGCACAGCCCACATTTGTTGCAGAGCTGGTTTTGAGAATGTCTTTGCTTTTTTGTGCATTTCCACACGGGTGCCCCCAAACAAAAGCTGCTGGATTGGGAAACTCTGCCAGGTGTGCCAAGAGCAGGAACACATCCCACTGCCAGGACATCAGCACTTTGCCATGGGATACCTGGGAAAAAACCCACAGGGATCATCCAGTCCAATCCCTGGCACTGCACAGGCTCCTCAAAATCCCACCCCGTGCCCAAGGGCATTGTCCAAACATTCCTGGAGCTCTGGCAGCCTTGGGGCTGTGACCATTCCCTGGGGAACCAGTTCAGAGCCGAACCATCCTCTGGGGAAGAGCTTTTTCCTGATATCCAGCTTGACTCTCCCCTGGCACAGCTCTGGCCATTCCCTGGGTCCTGTCCCTGGTCCCCAGAGCAGAGATTGGAGCTGTCCCTCGGGATGAAGCTGCAGCCCCTGAGGAGTCTCACCTCAGTTTCATTTTCCCCAGCCAGACAAACCAAATTACCTCACCTGCTCCTCATGGGGGCCCTCCAGACCCTTCACCACCATTGTCACAATCCTCATCCCATTTCCCATTTTCCTTTATGGGATTCAGGTTTGGATCCTGGAGCAGCAGAAGAAGGTGCTGGAGACCTTCCAAGTGGAGCTTCCTGCAGAGTCACAGAGCAGCATCAAGGCTGTGCTCAGGGCGTTTATCTGGAATTTGAGGGAGAAACTGGAAGCCTTCAGCAGCAGCAGAGCCCAGTTACAAACAGGCCTGAGAGCAGCAAAGCAGGATTGGGAAACCAACAGGAAAATGTGAGTAAAAAACAGAGAAATGCAACTTCAGAGCTCAAAATGTTGCTTTAAATTAGTGAACAGGCAGAAACACTGGACTTTTTGGGGTAGCAAATGGTTCCCAGAAAACTCGTAGGTGAAGATTAAATAGATTCTCCTCCAGTAGATCCCCATGGTGGAGGTGAAGAAGATGGAAAGATCTCCCAGGATCTGAGTACGGAAAGTAACATCCACATTTACAGACACATGGACAAAGCAGAATATCCCTCTTCCACTTTTTCTTTCCCTCCTTCCTGACTCGGAAGTTCAGATTTCCAAGTGTTCAGGAGCTATTTGAGGTCACATAAAAGCAGTTCTGCAGCAGAAACCTCTCTGAAAACACATTCGTTTTCCCACGGGCTACAAAACAAGAGTAAGGTATCCCAAAACAATGTCTGGGGAGAGGGAAAGAAATCAGAGTTTCGTTTGTTTCACTTGTGGCCTGAAGGAACTCAAAGAATGAGGGAATTGTGCTGAACTCCAGCAAAAACTCCCATTCTCCCACACAGGTCCAGGGACGAGCAGAGCCTGGAGACACATGCCCAGGAGGAGCTACTTGTCCTAAGGAAGGTGAGCAAGGCACTCACCAGCTGAACTTTCCCCATCTGGTTCGGGTGTTTGGGTGGTTGTGGTGGCTTCTTTCCCCAAGGCAGCACAGGAAACAGGTACAAGCAGAAGCTGGGTTTGCTCAAACTCCAGTGAGACCCCAGATCCCAGGAGCCAGAGCACGGTCATGGCACTGACCCTGAGGGCAGCCCCGAGTCTGCTCTCCCTCCTCAAATTCCTCTTTCCATCCCCAAAGCATTTCCAGAACACAGAGAGTTCTCTTGGCCAAAGCCGAGCTGGAAGCCAAGGTGGAAGGGCTGAAAGAAGAGGGTGGGTATCAAGCTGGATATCAGGAAAAGGTTCTTCCCCAGAGGGCGGTTGGGCTCTGAACAGGCTCCCCAGGGAATGGTCACAGCCCCAAGGCTGCCAGAGCTCCAGGAACGTTTGGACAATGCCCTTGGGCACAGGGTGGGATTTTGAGGAGCCTGTGCAGTGCCAGGGGCTGGCCAGGTGTCTATGCACAAATGACAAAAGGGACGGGACTGCTGGGGACGGCGTCTCAAGCTGTTGTATTTTCCAGCATCAGTCTGATGACATGCTGATGACAATGGGAAGCTGCCAGCAGCTCACGGCCCCAGCAGCAGACAAAAAACTTCATGTTACAACTTAATTTAAAAGTTTTTTGACCCATCCCAAAAAGCATCTTGACAGTAGTTCTATCCAATCGCTAGAAGCACACGTACCTGTGGTTAAAACAATGCTTGCTTCTTTTGAAGAAAAGACCTGCTTGTGAGCCTTAAGATACAATGCACAGAGCTCCATTCTTAAGCTTTAAACTTCCTAATATCTCACTAGATATTAATTTCTGTACCTTGGGGAGTTATTCTAGCCAAGCGTTAATACACAGACCATTGTTCTATTTGTCCTTACTTTTCTATTTTTTACATAATTTTTCTGCTGACCTATCTCGTGGCCACTGATGAGCTCCAATCACAGTTCTGCTGTCTCTGAACCTGCCTTTTGCAGCTTTCCCAAAGCCCTCACCAGGGGTTGGACTGGATGATCCCTGTGGGTCTTCCCCAGGTGTCCCTTGGCAAAGTGCTGATGCCCTGGCAGTGGGATGTGTTCCTGCTCTTGGCACAGCTGGCAGAGCTTCCCAGTTCCTGAGAACGTTCTACAGAGAGGTGAGAGGCTTCCCCAGGGCTCCAGCAGTAATTCCCATTTCCCAGCTGGATTTAGAAGCTGGTTATGCTGGGGGAGCAGGGCATGGCCAAGGGCTCACAGTGTTTCAATGGTCCCCACAAAGGGGGACCCAGCTGGACATCGGGGTGGCAGCAGTCTGGGGCTGGACTGGATGCACAGCAGGCACAGCCCCTGTCCCCACCAGGAGCTCCACTGGCTGCAGGTCCCAGACACTTCTGTGAGGATCAGCAGCCCAAATCCACACCTGGATGGAGCCATTGAGGGCATCAGGGCCCAGCCCAGGGACATTGTCTGCAGGAGCTGGGCACGAGCCCAGGCCTGGCAGCAAAACAAAGTGAGAGCACCTGGAAAGGGTGGGGTGGGGCCCAGCTCTCTTCAGGCCAACTTCAACCCCACAGAAACACCCCCCACCCCCTGATCTGCTCTGATGTAACTCAAGATGTGTTTGGGGATATGCAACGACACCTTTTGAGCTGTCTATGGGACATGGAACAGCCTTAAGTAGAGGGAGGGAAGGTTTAGATGGGATATTGGGATGAAATTCCTTCCTGTGAGGGTGGGGAGGGGCTGGAGTGGATTTCCCAGAGCAGCTGTGGCTGGCCCCGGGGCCCCCGAAGCAGCTGTGGCTGCCCCTGGACCCCTGGAAGTGCCCAAGGCCAGGCTGAACACACCTGGGACAGTGGCAGGTGTCCCGGCCATGGCAGGGGTGGGACAGGATGAGCTTCCAACCCAAACCATTCCATGGCTGTGATTTTATTTGGAGGAGATGAGAGTCACTGCAGGCAGCAACCAGGGGCAGCTGAGCTGGCACAGATGGTCCAGAGGCTGGAGGGAGAAATCAGGGTCACCAGGGCCAGGTGAGAAATTGCGAGCGCCGAGGACCAAGTGAGAAGTTGGGAACACAATGGGCCAGGTGAGCACAGCCGTGTGTGGGAATTTCTGCAGGGAGGGCAGATTTGCTGCTCCTGAGAATTCCACACCCACCTTTCCTGATACTGGAGCAGCTTGCAATCCAGGAGGAAGAAGGGCTAAAATCCCACTCGTCCCTCCCATTAAAACCAGATTCCATTTCAGTCCTGAGCTCAAACCATGACTCTGAACAAACTCCCTCCCTCCCTCTGCCCAGACTCCAGGCTGGCAAAATCCAGCCAGGACTGAGCTGTGCAGGCAGCAAACCCCAAACCCTGCCCCCAGAGCCAGGGCAGGCTCCAGACCTGGCAGGAAGGTGATTCCTGAATATTTTCCAGAGCTCCTGAGCACCCAGGGCAGCACAAAGAACTTGGCTGAGACTGGACATGCAGCTAAAAGGGCAACTTTAATAAACGACTCATGAAAGACATAAAAAGCATAAAAATCCAACCCAAGCCCCAATGCCAGGGCAGGGCTGAACATCAGCACAAAAACTGGGAGCAGGTCCTTGGAGTTAGGTCCCTAAAAACTCTTCCTACTGCAGTAACAACAATTTCCCCGGTATGTTGAAGACCCATTTTGGCAGGAACGAGAAGTTTTTGGAATGGGGCATCAACTGAACCCTCACTGCAGGAGACTCCAGATATCACTAAATACCCTTAAATAGGGAGTGGTAAACAGAGACACCCAAAAATAGGGAATTTTTCTCCCAATTCAGTGGGACACATGGAATCTGAAGTAGCTTTAGATCCCTTAAGCTTTGGGCTTCATTTAAAGAGAGGAAAAGGGTTTAGGAGGTTCTTGAGGAGTTATGTTGCTACAAGGAGCCTGAAATCAATTTGTCAGTGCTGCCTTTGGTCAGAAACAGCTTCAGTCACAGGAGAATGTTGAACCCCAACCCTGACCCCATTTCCAAAAAAATAAGGGGAGACCCAAGCCTGTTTTCTTCCTGGTATATTTAAAAAACCCAACCCAGGGTGAGCCCTTGGCAGGGGCTGAGGAGCCTGAGGGATTGGAGTCTTCCAAATCCTGTTAGAAGGGAGAGAATCTTCTGGTCGTTTGCAGAAGCACAGCAGAAATGTGGGATTTGCCTTTCCAAGGATGAAATCCAGCCTGGAGCAGGGGGTACCAAGCACAAGGGTAACAGCAGGGACACCCCACCTGCATCCCGGGGTAAATTCCACCCCACAGGCTTGATCCTGCTCCCAGAGGAATGGTTGAACTCCAAGAGTGCAGGATCAAGCCCCGGCAGGGCAGGGGCAGGGCCTCAGCACTGCAGGCGTTTTGCAGCCAATTCGTCCTGCAAAAGGCTCCAA
>NW_005054610.1:238196-247223 GCF_000277835.1 Geospiza fortis | reverse complement strand
TCCGGGTGGACGAGGTGGTGGTGATGGTGTAGGACTTGGAGGAGCCCCCAGAGGAGAAGCCGAGGGCTCCGCTGCCCATTCCTGGTCCCAGGCTGAGGCCTCCTCCGATCCCTGCTCCCAGGAGCCCGCTGGAGCTGGAATATCCACCCCCACCGCTGGAGCTGACCACAGCTGCAGGGGAGAGGAGCAACGTGAGCACCTGGAACCCCCACCCAGCACCCTCAGGAAAGGCTCCCATGGGATCATGGACTGTGTTGGGTGGGAAGAACATTAAATCCCATCCAGTGCCCCTCCTGCCATGGCAGGGACACCTCCCACTGTCCCAGGCTGTCCCAAGCCCCAGTGTCCAACCTGCCCTTGGCACTGCCAGGGATGGGGCGTCTTCTTGGAAATCCATTCCAGGGCTTCCCCACCCTCACAGGTAGGGAATATCCCAATATTCCCATCTAAATCCCATCTATTCCCTTCCCAATATCCCATCTAAACCTCCCTTTTTCAGTTTAAAGTCCTTCCTTCTTGTCCTGTCACTCTATCACCCAACCTGGCTCAGGATCCCCCGAGCTTGGAGCCCTCATGGAGAACCCTTAGAAATCCATGGAGAATCCCATTTCACAAACACACTCAGCTCATCTCCTGGTGCCCCAAAGCTGTGGGAATGTGGTTCCCCAATTCCCAGCAGGAACTAAGTGGCTGAAAATCAGAGCTGCTGGTTTGGAGCATCCCTGAGAGAGCAGCTCCTGCTCAAGGTCTGGGCCAGGTGAGGATCCAACACTTCCCAAGCTGGAAAAACGCCCTCTGCCATCACCTGTGCAGCAATTCCCAACCCAGGGAACGCATTTCCCATTAGTACTTTTCTATCCATACAAAAACAGGAGGAAAGGAAGATCAGCACTGCCCCAAGTCCAATTTCATCCAGGTGAGTTGGAGCTGAGCTCGGGATGGAGCCCCAGCACCACCCCCAGCCTCATGGTGCTCCCACTAAGGAGGGGCTGAACTGGGTGAACTGGGACGCTCTGGGCCCCCTTTTCCGTGGGTTTAGAGTGAGGTGGAACCACAACAAACAACAAAATCCACTCACAGATGTTGACGTTGCCAACTCCGTCGCCAGCCAACCTGAAAAGAGAAAGGCAAGGGGAGGGATTAAACTCAGCTTTCCTTGCTCCTGGGCTCGAGGAGGAAGACAGAGACAGGGAGTTACTACTCCAGGTGTACCTGATCCAGGGAGGATCCCTGGGCCCTCCAGGGCTTTGTTCCAGCCCTCCCTTTCCCAGCTCTGTTATCACCATTGGGGGGAGGACAGAACACAGAGGTTCTGTCCTAATCCCACAGGGATTTCCACTTGGAAATGTTCTGCCACAGCATTAAACATGATGGAAACCAATCTTTTCCTCCTTCACTTATTTTCCCCAGGTTTTCTTTTCCCCAGAATCTGCCAGTTTGGCTCTTCAGCCAAAGCATTTCCAGAACTCAGTTTTTCAAAGTTTTCCTTGTCTGCATTTCCTCGTGGAAATCAGAATTGGGCTCTCACAGTGTTCCCAGGCAAAGGGAGCAAAGGGCTCCCAGGATCCTTCCCAGAGGGAACCCAGGGAATCTTTGCTCACCAATCCCCCCAGGTGTCCTCACCTGCTCTCCTCGCCCTCCAGCAGCTTCCTGTAGGTCGCAATCTCGATGTCCAGGGCCAGTTTGACGTTCATGAGCTCCTGGTACTCCCGGAGCTGCCGGGCCATGTCAGCCTTGGGTTTCTGCAGAGCATCCTCCAGCTCGGCCAGCTTGGCCCTGGCGTCCTTGAGGGCCAACTCCCCGCGCTCCTCAGCCTCGGCCACGGCCGCCTCCAGCTTCGCTCGCTGCAGGGACAGAGCGGCCACATCAGGGGGCTCCTGATCCCTGGAGGAGGATCCTGGGCTCCAAACCTCGGGCTCTGCTGCCCAGATCCCTTCGTGGATCTGGAGCTCAATTGGATCCCTGGGACTTCATCTTACTTGGTTTCTTGGGCACTGGATGGAGATGGAAACTCATCTCCTTCCAAGGTCTCCCAGAAGACCAAGTTTGTCTCCACTGGCTACACTTTTTTCAGGTGATCCTCAGCTTCCCAGTCCCCCACATCCCACAGATCCCTTGGGGTTCAGGAAAGCTCAGGTTTTCTCTGCTAATTTCCCCCAGTTTTTTCAGAGCTGGGCAGGCTCTGGCTGAGATGTGGGCAGGACTGGAGCACACCTGGTGCTCCAAACACCCAGACCCACCCCAAGACCAGCCCTGTGGGGCCCCAGGGAGCCCCCAGCTGTGCCCCCACAGCTCCCAAGCCCCCATGTTTGGCACAAAGGGCTCCCTAAGGCTTTGTGCTCCCATCCATTGTCCAAGGGAGCCCCACCAGGACGGCTCCTGGCTGGTGCCAGAGCCTCCCTGCCCTGAAACCAAATAATCCGGGATGAATCACCAGGTTTATCTGGAGCCTTGGGAGCTCCAGGCCAGACCTAAGCCACAGCCCTGATAAAGCGATAAGACCTCAATGAAAGCAAACAGAGCTCCCCAGATCTGTGCGTGTGCCCAAACATGGTGTTCCCTGCTGTGAAAGGGAGTGGACAATGATCCCAGGAACAGGAGGCCACGAGGGGTGTGTGGGGGCCCCTCTGTGTCGCAGGGGCGATTTCCACTCGTCCTCTCCCAAATCCACCTTCCTGGCAGCCACCCTGCTCCCAACGCTCTCCCTCCCGCTGCAGAACTAAAATCCTTCAGGATGAGCACTGCAGCCCCCCCAGAATGGTTCTTACAGACCATGGAATTGTGAAGGGTGGAAAAGATCTCCAAAATCACCAAGTTCAAGGGGTTGTGTGATACCCAGACCCCTGAAACATCCCTAACATCGCAGAATGTTAGGAGAGAGCTAACATTCCCTCCAGTCCAGAGCTGGAACGGACCCACAAGAACCATCATGGCTCAGCACATGACAACCCTAAAAATCCCACTAACCCTGAAATTCAACACTTGAGAGTGTTGTCCAAAGGTTCCTGGAGCTCTGGCAGCCTTAGGGCTGTGATCATTCCCTAGGGAGCCCTGTTCAGTGCCAGACATCCTCTGGGGGAAGAAGCTTTTCCCAGTATCCAAACTGACCCTCCCCTGACCCAGCTCCAGCCGCCCCTTCAATGCTGTCCCCAGAGGGATCAGAGCCACATCCCAGCTCTGAGGCCAGAGAAGGACAGGAGAGGGGCAGCTCCTCACCTGGGCCTTGGCATTCTCGATCTCCCCCTGGATCCTCTGGATGACCCTGTTGATCTCCGTGATCTCATTCTTGGTGTTCCTCAGGTCATCCCCGTGTTTTCCAGCTGTCACCTGCAGCGCCTCATACTGGGACAGAGCAGTGGGACAGAGTGATGGGGTGAGGATGGCAGGGAATGAGTGGGATAGAGCCCCCCCCACCATGGCACAGGGGATACAGGTGCTGACAGAGCTGGAGATCACGGAATCATGGAATGGTTTGGCTTGGAAGGGACATTACATTCCATTCAGTGCCATGGGCAGGGACACCTTCCACTGTGCCAGGGTACTCCAAGCCCCATCCAACCTGGCCTCGGACACTTCCAGGGATGAGGCAGCCCCAGCTTCCCTGGGAAATCCATTCCAGGGCTCCCCCACCCTCACAGGGAGGAATTCCTTCCTAATATCCCACCTCTCCCCGCCCTTTTGCACAGGGAAGCCATTCCCTGTGCCCCATCACTTCAGGCCCTCTCCAGCTCCCCTGGAGCCCCTTTGGGCACTGGAAGGGCTCCAAGGTGTCCCTGGATCCTCCTCCCCTCGCAGAGCTCACCTTGCTCTGGTACCAGGACTCGGCCTCGGCGCGGCTGCGGTTGGCGATCTCCTCGTACTGCGCCTTCACCTCGGCAATGATGCTGTCCAGGTCCAGGTTCCGGCTGTTGTCCATGGACAGCACCACCGAGGTGTCGGAGATCTGGGCCTGCAGCTCGTTCAGCTCCTGCAGGAAAACCAAGCCCGTTCATCAGTGAGGTTTCAGGGCCCCTCTTTTAGGAGCCAATTAAAGAGAGAATCCAAGGGGAGAAGGGAAAGGGAGGCAGGTAAGAATTCCATCAAAATAATTATGAATGAGGAGGGAAGCAACATTGCAAAGCACAGAGCAACAACCAACAGCACAGCTGGAGCTGTTTATCCCTACTTTGGCAGCAGGGCTGCTTGTTTCACTGTTATCCCATTCCTTAGACAACAACCCAGCTAGCTGCAGAACCTGCAGGGGCCAAATTCCAGCACCTCTCCCATGGATTTGTGTCCAGAATCCCTGCTCTTGCAAACAATGGGGAGGAGGAAGGAGCCTGGAACAAGCAGCTTTCCTTCATTCCTGTCACACAGCACCACCTCCCCCAGCCACTCGTTTTCCTTGTTTTCATTCAAACAGCATCCCAAACACAATGTCTGCAATCCATCCATCCCACATCCCACACAGGGACAAATCCGTGTGGCAATCCACAGAATTCAGAGGAATCACTTCACTCGCAGGCAGAGTTTTGCTTATGGAAGGAAAGACTCCATGAATCCATCACCTTCCCCACGTTCATTTTCCCAGCCAGCATTCCCTGTTCTCCCCCTCTGAAGGAGCAGAAGCATCCTCACCGCCTCATGGAAAGCCCTCAGGAAGTTGATCTCATCTGTCAGAGCATCCACCTTGGCCTCCAGCTCCACTTTGTTCATGTAGGCAGCATCCACATCCTGGAAAAACAAGGAATAAACCATGGAGATTGTGGAGCTTTGATGTCTGAGCCCACCCAGCCTCTGGTGGCTTCCAAAGGAGCTCCCCAAACCAGCTCCAGGTGTCCCAGTGGCACCCCAGGGCCTACAAATCATCTCCCAGGGCACTGAACGCTGCTGGAGTGCAGATCCTGAGAGTTCTGGGGATCCCTTGGACCCCTGTTTGCAAGTTCAGCGTGAGGTTGGACATGGAGACCTCAGGAAAGATCCCAAAAGAAAGATCTGGCATCATCTCCAACACCCCTGGGACCCGACACCTCTCCTCTGCATGTGTGGAGACCTCAAGGCCTCCCCTGAGCTGCCTTTGGCTGGAATTCTGCCCCTCAGAGCTTCATCAGAGCTGGAGTAAACTGTGAGTAGGGCAAAGAGTAAACTGTGAGTAGGGGCAAACATGGGGAAGGGCTGCCCACACTGATGATCAGTCCCAGGGAAGAGCCGTGCATGCCCCATGCCTGGAAGTGTCCAGAGCTGGACGGGGCTTGGAGCACCCTGGGCCCATGGAAGGTGTCCCTGCTCACGGCAGGGGTGGGAATGGGATGGACTGTAAGGTCCCTTCCCACCCAAGCCATGTGAGGATTCCCTGACCCACGATGATATTCACCTTCTTGAGCACCACAAACTCATTCTCGGCCGCCGTGCGCTTGTTGATCTCATCTTCATACCTGCCAAAAAAAAGGGATTTCTGTGAAGTTAGAGCCTGGATAAAAGGAAAAGCAGCCCAGTGAAAGGTTGTCCCAGTTCTCTTCTCTATCCCTCCATTCCTTGGGAGCCAGCCCAGCACTTCCCCAGGGCTGGTGCTCCAGCAGTGCCTGCTCTGGATGAGCTGCTCCATCACCACCACCCGAAACCGCCCCCTCCCTGCTCCCCCAGAATCCTTAAAAGTCCCTGTGCTCCGGAAGATTCCTGCTCCTCCTTTGGGGAGGGCCCAGGCTGTGCCCCCACTTTGTCACCAACCCTTTAGGGAGCAAATTCAAAGCACGAGAGACAAAAACAGATCCCACAAACTCCTCTGGGCTGATCCCAGCACTTGCTGGAGCTGCTTCCACTCTGCACTTCCCTACTCCAGACTGCTGGCAACCTTTTGCAGGTGTTGAACACGTGGCACTGTTCTGGGAAGAGCCAAAGGTAATTAATTACCCTCATTCTCCTCCAAACCCTCACCAAATTCCTCCAAATTGGTGACTGCTGTTCTTTAGGTGCTCACCCTCAGATGAGGAGCTCACCTGGAAGTCTCCAGGGGTTCCCCTACAGGTCTCCAGCAGATAAAAATCCCTCTCCACAGATTTTACAGGACCACCATTGATTTGCAAGCCTGGATCTTGGAGCTCACCTGGACCTGTCTGTGCACTCCCAACCCGCCCAAACATCCAGCCCCAACCTGCTCTGGGCACCTGGGAATCCTGAAAGCCATCCAAGGAACAGAGCAGGAAGCACTTTGGCTGTTTGGGAATTGTTGCCAGGTTCAGGCTCTTTATTTACATGGGTCCTGCATGGCCAGAGCTGGAATTTGCCTTCCAAAGCAGGAGCTGCTTCACCTGGCCAGCCTCCCACTCCTGCTCCGACCTGGAATGGTGCCCATCCGCACCAGGATCAATGGACATTGCCCCTCTGGAGGTCACTGAGCTGCCAGAGCTATTCCAGAGGAATGAATCCCGGGAAGTGACGGAGAGGCGCCGCCTCTGCACACCAGGGATCAGCAGAGAAAGGTATAAAAACAGTGAATTCCTCCAGAATGGATCACCAAATTCCTCCTCTCCTTGGGGCAGCTCCACCAAGCTGGTCGATGAGCTGGTAAAGCATGGAATCTCGGAATGGTTTGGGTTTGTGGAGACCAAAAGCCCATCAAATTCCCACCCCTGCCACGACAGGGACACCTTCTGCTATCCCAGGCTGCTCCAAGCCCTGTCCAACCTGGCCCTGGGCACTTCAGGGATCCAGGGGCAGCCACAGCTTCTCTGGGAAATCCATTCCAGGGCTTCCCCAGCCCCACAGGGAGGAATTTCTCCCTAAATCGTCCAATGTTGTCCCAACACCCCTCGGAAAGCCCAGGACACTCCTTGGAACGGAGCCCTGTGGGCAGCATGACCCCAGCTGGCTCCACACCCTCACCCACTGCAATCCCTGAGTTAGGGGCTGGTGTCATCCTTGGAGCCTTTCCTCCCCTAAATATCACCTGGGAATTCCTGTGGAAACCAAACCTATGGAAAAAAGGCCACAGGCACCCCTAGAACACATCATGGTTTAGGTTTTCCATCCAAAATTGAGATTTTCTCCATATAAACAGGGAGCAGCAGGTGCTGCATTCCAGTTACTGCATCCTCACTCCCTCAGCTCCTAATCCCTGCTTCCCTTCCATTAGCACACAGAGGGTTTGGCTTTCCATGGATCTGTAGCCTAAAGGAATAAATCCATGAGATTAAGACTGAATCCATGGGAAATGTAACCAAACTTTGGGGTTTAATCCCTCTGGCTGCAAACCAGCTCCTTGCAGAGATTCCAAGGCCGACTGTGGATGGAATAACCAGGCAGGGCTGGGGGCAGCATCATTCCCAAGCAGCTCTTTGGGAATCTCTGGGTATTGACCCTCCCTAAACACACCCTGGGGATTATCAGCTCTGTTTGTTTGCAGTTCCTGCCTGATCCAGTTTGCCAGCTCTGTCCTATTCTTCCCTTTTCAGAAGTATTTCCCGGCTGGGCTGGGCCGGGCTGGGACAAAGGCCACCTTTCTTCTGGGGCTCCTCCCAGGTGACACTGAAAAGTCACTGAAGAATTGCAGGGCAGCTGCTCCATTCCCTGCCCAGAGAACCAGCTGGGAGCTCCTGTGGAACTCTCGGGGCTCCAGCCACCCCAAAGAGCCACTTCTGACCCTGAGGAGGCCCCCAAGCACCACCTCCAACCCAGGGAGGCCCCAGAATGTCACCTTCAGCCCTGAGGCAGCCCCGAAATGCCACTTCCAAGCCTGAGGAGGCCCCAAAGCAAAGCCAGGAGGATGGAGGCACCGGCCCATGTAGGAACAAGGTGCCAGAAACAGCGAGCAAAAAGAATCCAGGCAGCTTTCCTGCACCAAACACCTCATTCCTGGCCAGAAAACATCTCCTCCCTGGCAGAGGAGCTGGGGACATCCATGCCCAGCCACTGGCCCAGCCAGCAGCTCCACCACCCCATCAGGGCGACACTGATACTTTACTTGGTCTTGAAGTCCTCCACGAGGTCCTGCATGTTCTTGAGCTCTCCCTCGAGGCGCCCCTTGTCAGCCAGGAGCCCGTCCAGCTGCCGCCGCAGGTTGCTGATGTAGGTCTCGAACATGGGAGCGATGTTGCTCCGCGTCGTCTTCTGCTCCTGGAGCAGGCTCCACTTGGTCTCCAGCATCTTGTTCTGCTGCTCCAGGAACCGCACCTGGGAGGGAGCGCAGGGGTCATTTGGGATGGTGGGACAGAGGGGAGCTGACACTGCAGGGGATGGAAGGGCTGGGCTGCAGGTGGGAATTTGGGTGGCACCCAGGAATTTGGGTGTTCACAGAAGCACCAGAGGAGGGTCATGGAGACCATGCTGAGGAGCTTGGCTGCTCTGGAACCTGGTTTGTGACTCTGAGGCTTTGGAGGAACTAAAGAAAAGCAGATTCTGCTGGCTGACACTTGACAGAAACCTGCCCCAGACATCAAACCCTCCAACTGCTCCAACTCCAGGGCTGGATTCCTCGCATTTCGGGAATTCCAGAGCAGGATTTACACAAGGTTAGTTAGTGCAAGAGAGCCAAGATGTGCAGGGCAGCATAAACACCCAAGGTAGGCTCTGGTTCCATCTGCTCTCCTGGGACAACTCCCTCCAGGAGCCTCTCCCTCCCCAGATTTGGTGCTGGAGTGGGGGTGCAAAGCCTGCACCCCCATTTGGGCAATCCCAGGTAAATCAGGGCTGCAAAGGCAGCCCAAGCAAGGTTGTTCTGTTGGCAATGCCAGCAGGGCTTTAATACATCGAATAATAAGAATTATTTGATTGCAGTGGGCAAATCCCACCACGTTCTCCAGGACTGATCCTCACCCCATTCGTGACCAAACCAATTTTGGGTCCCACCAACTGTTCAGCACCCCCAGAGGTCCGAGCCAGCCCAAGCCCTCACCTTGTCAATGAAGGAGGCGAATTTGTTGTTCAGGGTCTTGATCTGCTCCTTCTCCTCCTTGCGGACCCTCTGGATGCTGGGGTCGATCTCCAGGTTGAGGGGCGTCAGGAGGCTCTGGTTGACGGTGACCTCCTGGATGCCGCCGGGGCTGAGGCTGC
>NW_005054610.1:226288-238122 GCF_000277835.1 Geospiza fortis | reverse complement strand
GGAGGACACGGTGCTGACCCGCACCTGGCTGAGCGCGGGCCCGGCGGCCGAGCGGGAGCTGAAGGTCACCGAGCGGGACATGCTGCTCCGAGGGACGCTCAGGGGGTGCCTCTTTGCTCTGGCAAAGCTCGGGAGGCTGCGCTGGGGCCCAGCGGAGTGAGAGCGCTCCCGCTGCCTCCCCTTTTATCCGTTAGAAAAGCTGGGCTTGGCCCAAGGGCACCGCGGGGATCATTTTACTGCTCGGAGCTGGGTGTGCCTGGCTGCATTCCCACCCTCCAGCGCAGGAGGGAAGGGCCGCGGGGAAGGGACAGGACACACCTGGCGCTGTCCCCGCTGCGCTGCTCCGCCGCCTGTGCTGAACCCCAGCCCTGCTCCCCGTCCTGCTGGGAGGATTCCCCGGCCTGCACGGGTGCTGCAATGGCCGGGGGGCACAGGGAACACACATTGGGAAGGATTTGGAAGTGCTGCAGGCGGGTTCTCCCCCGGGCACGGCCCAAAGCTGATAAAGCGGCCCCGGCCGCAGGTCCTGGCTGTTTAATATAAACCAGGGCACTGCCAGCAGTACCCAGAGCCTGCCTGCCCAGGGGGGATATGTTTGCCCTTCCTTCTCCTGCTAACCCCTCAAATAAATCCTTAAAACCGAGGTGGGTTAGGAGAGATGCATCCCACCCAACGTTTAGTCCACACTCAAAAGGAGACAGGATTAAAATCCTGGTTGAACATTCTGGGTCCCTGCTTGAATTTTTGGAGTTCTATGAAGAAAAAGCAGAGGAAAAAAAAGGGTTTCAGGGTTTTCACCATTTCCAAATAGTCCCAGAGGGCCTCAACCCTTCACTATCAGGTTGTAAATTCCCCAGGAGATTTCCAAGTCTGGCCTGAAAGTGTCACCCTTCAGCTTTTCTGTCCCCAGGACAGGGAGATAAGGCTGGAGCAAACTCAGCCTGCTCAAAATCCACCCGTCCTGCTCTGGGGGGAGAGGAGAAGCCTGGCTGCTGCAGGGAAATTCTCTTTTTAAAGAGAGAAAAGGGGGAATTCGATCCAGGAAGTGAGAGATGGGGCAGGATTCCTGCAGGATTCCTGCCAGCCCTGCACCTGGCTTGGCTCCCACCATCACAGGTTGGACTCGATGATCTCAGAGGGCTTTTCCAGCCTAATTGATCCTGGGATTATAAAAAAAAATCCATTGAGTGTGAACGAAGTGGAGCGTAACAGACATGCCCTGCAGCTCCCCTGGGGCTGGAGGACAGGACAGGGATCCCTCCATCCATCCATCCATGCATGCACAGCTGGGAACAGGGCAGTGTCAGCCTCACACAGCCAGGCTGGAACAGTGCTGGGGTGTCCTGAGAAGGCAGGGCAGGAAGCTGAGGGTGGGATTGACAGTCAGGCAAGAATTCCCACCTGGCTCTGGCTGTGAGCAGGCTGGATTCCAGCCTGGATCACCACACAGGGACTTCTACACAACACGGGAGGCACAGGAGGAGCAATCCAGGCAGGTGAATCCCAATCTTTGGCCACAAAGGCAAAGCTGCTCCCAGCAGCCTCCAGGAATCCCAGTTTGGCACTGGGGAGCTGGACTTCACCCTGGATTTGGGTGAGGGTGAGCTGTCCTCAACCCGGCTCCAACCCTACTTCCCTGCACCACGAGCAATCCAGGCGGGAGCAGGAGCCTCATCCCCCACTTGCTGCTCCCAGTTTTGCTCCCTTCCCCCCTGCCAGGTCGATATTCCCCGTTTGAGCCAGGTTGAAGCCACGTGGACACCAGAGGTGTCCCGGGGTTTGTTGTGTTGTGGTTCCATGGCAACCCGGGGTTGTTCCACAACTGCTCCGACCGGTAAATTCCTGCAGCCCTAGTGAGTGACCCCAGGGACTGGGGTTTGGTGACACTGAGCTCACTTTTGACTTTTTAGGGAAGAGATTTCCCTGCCTGCCATGCTGGGAGTCACATTCCCCCTGGCCCTGCACACCTAGGGCTGGCTCTGACGCTCCCAGAGCAGCCAAGCCCCCACAAACAACCAATCCCTCCATGAACCCTTGGAAAACAAGCCAGGCTCGCAATTCCAGCTAGAAAGAAAAAAAAAAAAAAACAACCAAACTCAAATATTGTAATGGAAGAGGAAAACCTTTGCAGGTGAGTGAAATTATGTGTTGGGAGTGTGTTCTTGTGGGGTTTCCACAGCTCCTGTGTTATCCCAGGGGATCCCTCCTGCTGCCTGCCTGGATTTCTGTGTTTGGATTGAAAGCTTTTGGGAGCTTATGGATTGCAAGTTTTTGTCCATAGGTTCTGTTTGCACAGGCCCTGCTGGTGGTTGCTGATCCAAAGGGCTCTGGCCCTGGATCCCACATCTATTGTTCCACCACCTCCCAATGCCTGCGTGGGCTCATGGCTGGGGGATGGATTCGGGATATTGGCATCAATCTCCAGGCTCAGGGAGCAGGAGGCTCTGGGGGATGGCAGCCTCCAGGATGGGGCTGTCAGAATCCCAGGATCACTGGGACTGGAAATGCCCTCCCCGATCATGGAGTTCAAGCTGTGAGCAGTCCCCACCAGAGCCCTGAGTGCCACATTCTTTGGATACCTTGAGGGATGGGGACTCCACCACAGGAGTGCCTGACCAGCCTGTCCCTGGAAGAATTCGTCATGACATCCCAAGAAATTCTCCTGATGTCCAACGGCACTGCCAAGCTCTTATTCCTGCTAAACCCACCCAAAATCAATGGGAACACAACAGCATCTTTCACAAGATCCTGAAGATCCCTCCACACTGCAAACCCAGATCCCCTTTCAGGATCAAAGCAGCCTCATTAACCAAAATTTCTAGCTGATCATAATTCCTGTGAGCAGAGACTGGTCAGAGGGAACTTGTTCTCCTGCATCCCAAAGGCAGGTAGGTGTTGGATGTCACCAGGTAGGAGTTGGCCTCGATGATCCGGGCGATCCAGCTCAGGGTATTCCACAACTGGAGCGTTATCGGGATGAGGTTTATCGGGTTTATCAGGGTTTTATGGATTCCAGGCCCATTTCCTGTGTCACTGGGCCATAAAGTCAATGGAATGACGCAGCTCCAGCGCAGAGCCCGGCGACAGGGAGTGCCCTTTCCAGCCTGGCAACAGCTGCTGATCCACAGGGATGGTCTGTTCCAAAGGTTGGTGCCTCCATCCCGGCAGCACTCGGGCCCTGTGTCCCATTGGATGTCCCTCAAACGCTGCCTGCTTTCATTTTCTGCCCCTGCCCAAGCACTGCAGGGATTCCGGTGAGCCTGACGGGATTCCCCCATTGGTGGGAATCATGGAATGGTTTGGGTTGGAAGGGACCTCAGGGTTTATCCAGTGCAATCCCCTGGCCTGGAGAGGGACACCTTCCACCATCCCAGTCACAGCCTCCAGCTTTATCCCACACAAATGGAATGGGCCAAAATCCTCACATTCCATGAAGCGGCTTTTCCAAGGACCCGAATTCCCTGCCATGGCCTCTCCCTGCTCCAGAGCCTTTGGCAGAGGCCAGTGGATTGTTAAAGCTGCAACTTCACATGGATTTACACATGGAAACCTCATTTTCCTCCTCACTTTTCCAGCCCTGCACCGGGACAGGAATCAGGGCTCTGCCAGAGGCGGCCAGGTCTGGGCTCACCCAAACAGCTCCAAGGCTTCCAGGAGCTCCTCATCCAGGCATTCCTCATCCAGGAGCTCCTCATCCTCATCCAGGAGCTCCTCATCCAGGCATTCCCCATCCAGATCCAGGAACTCCTCATCCAGGAACTCCTCATCCAGGCATTCTTCCCACTGCAACACAGCAAAACCCAAATATGAATTATCACAGGGACCAGTAGGAACAGAATCACAGGATCATGGAATCATTGAATGGTTCGGGTGGGAAGGGTCCCTAAAGCTCATCCAGTGACACCCCTGCCATGGGCAGGGACACCTCCCACTGTCCCAGGTGGCTCCAAGCCCTGTCCAACCTGACCTTGGGCACTTCCAGGGATGGGACAGCCGCAGCTGCTCTGGGAAATCCATTCCAAGGTCTCTCCACCCTCACAGGGAGGAAATTTTCCTAAATCATCCGTCATTCTCCATGGTGCCCAGGGCACTGTCTCAGCTTGCTCGGGGTGGCAGATCCAGCTCTGTGTTCCCAAGGCTTCCCACAAGCTCCTAATTCCCTCCAGGAGCTGCATTTCACCTCTCCTCTGGCTCTGCCCACCCTGCTGGGGCTGGGAAGTTCTTGGCTGGCTCTTGGCCACTCCTGGAAGCTTCTGGCCATGAAATCCATCCCTGGGAAACAGCTCTTGGGGCTCAGAGTTGCCCACACTTGTCCTGTTTGCTGCAGCCCAAAAGGGCTATCAGCCAAAATCCTAAATGTTTGGATACAACACAAAACCAGTCATGAGCAGTGCCAGGAACTGGGACCAGGGACAGGACCCAGGGAGCAGCTGGAGCTGTGCCAGGGAGGGCCAGGTTGGGTATTGGGAAAAGGTTCCTCACGCAGAGGTGCTGGGCACTGCCCAGGCTCCCCAGGAATGGTCACGGCCCCGAGGCCGCCAGAGCTCCAGGAGCCTTCGGACAACGTGCTCGGGATTGGGATTTTGGGACTGGGGGGATTTGGGGGTGTCCTGTGCAGAGTCAGGAGTTGGAATCTATGATCCTCATGGGTCCCTTCTATCTCAGGTTTTTCCATGATTCTACAAACAACTTGGACCCCCCCGTGACGGTGGTCACAAGGGTGTTTGGGGTGAAGGAAGAGACGAGATCTTTGACTCTATTACAGAAGGCTTGATTTATTATGTTATGATATATACATATACTATACTATACTAAAAAAAAAGAAAAAGAAAGGAGAGTTTCTAGAACTTGCTACTTGAGAATAGAAAAGTAAAGAAAAAAAAACCAAACTAGCTCTCTTGGACTGTGTCTGAGAAGAGTTCCTCCTGCTGGAATCTCTCCCTCCCGCCCCTCCCAGGTGCTCAGTGCAGACATGGGGCTGCCCTTCCCCCATGGATGGAGCCCCACATTCCTCCTGCCCCTCTTTGCAGAGGAGCTTTTCCACCCCCGCTGCTCTGCCCACTGCCAGGAGCTCCTGGACACACCAGGAAACCCTGCCCAGACCTCACGGCCCCCCAGGGACCCTTCCCAGGGACCCCTCCCAGGGATATGGAGCATGGCCTGGCACATGGGGAAGGTGTCCCAGGTGTGGGAATCCTTAAAATCAGAGGGCTTTGGGAAAGCTGCAAAAGGCAGGCCTCAGACAGCAGAACTGTCATTGGAGCTGAGCAGGGGCCATAAGATTGGTCAGCAGAAAAGTTCTATGAGATGTAGAATGTAAGGACAAATAGAACAATGGTCTGTGTATTAATGCTTGGCTAGAAAAACTCCCCGAGGTACAGAAAAGAATATTTAGCGAGATATTAGGAAGTTCTAAGCTTAATAATGGAGCTCTGTGTGTTTTTAAGGGTCACAAGCAGGTATTGTATTCGAAAGAAGCAAGCATTGTTTAACTACAGGTACATGTGCTTATAGTGGTTGGATAGAACTACTGTCAATGTGCTTTTGCTTTGTGTGATTGGTCAAAAAACTTTTAAAGTGAGTTGTAACATGAAGTTCTGTGTCTGCTGCTGGGGCCGTGAGCTGCTGGCAGCTTCCCATTGTCACCAGTGTGTAATGAGACTGATAAAAAAATAAAATTAAACAGCTTGAGATGTTCCTCAGCAATCCTGTTTGTGATTTGTACACAGACCCCCAGCCAGCAGCACCAGTATCCCAGCTGTGCACTTTCCCCCTCTCCAGCTCATTGGACAAGAGCCTAAAGCTGTTTTTTCCCCTTGTCCCCAAAATACAAACCTTGTGATTACAAGAAAACCTGAAGGAATACGGATAAATATAGTTATAATTATGGATAATCATCATCACCTGGATAATTTTGACATGAAAGTTGAGAGTCCCTCCCACAGCCAAAGCCTTAAGGAAAAACAAACAAACAAATTAAAACTTCAATTCTCAGTGCTGGGTGAAACTGCCAGCGCTGGGAATGCTGGGCTCGGTTTTTCTGGAAAACTCCTGCTCTCTCCTCACACAATTCCATCTGACTTTGGTCTGCTCAGGTTCCAGGGGCTGATCTAGTGGAAACTGTGAATTCTCCCACGGACAGAGCAGATTCCAGACACCCTGAGCTCCAAGCACAGAATCCCAGGACTCCTGCGGTGGGAAAAGCCCTCCCGGACCATCGAGTCCCAGCTGTGCCCAATCCCCACCTTGTCCCCAGCCCAGAGCACTGAGCGCCACATCCAGGCCTTCCTTGGACATCTCCAGGGATGGGCACTGCAAACCTCCCTGGGCAGCCCCTGCCAATGGCCAAACACCCTGTCCATGGGAAAATCCCTCCTGATGTCCACCCTGCCCCTCCCAGCCCAGCCTGAGGCCGTTCCCTCTCCTCCTGTCCCTGTCCCTGTTCCCTGGAGCAGAGCCCGACACTGTCCTGGCTGTCCCCTCCTGTCAGGGGCTGTGCAGAGCCACAAGGTCCCCCTGAGCCTCCTCTGCTCCAGGCTGAGTCCCCCAGGTCCCTCAGGAGCTCTCCAGACCCTTCTCTGGTGCTCCAGCCCTTCCCCAGCCCTGTTCCCCTCTCTGAATTCACCCCAGCCCTGTTCCCCTCTGGATTCACCCCAGCCCCTCAGGGTCTTTGTGAAGTGACCCAATCCAGGTTGATCTGCCCCAAACCACAGAATCATTGGGAAATTCTCCTTTCTCCATCCATATTTCTCCAGGTAACCTTCCCAAGGTGAGGGTGCTCCTGGACCACCCCTGATGGTCCCGTGTCCCCATTGGGGATCCCTGGCTGGATTTGTCCCTCCTGGGATCCCACATGGCCCCAGCAGCTCTGTCAGCTCCAAGCTCAGGGGGCCTTTCCTGAGCCGATGAAACTGTGAGGTCACTCTGAGGGAACACCAGCTCATGGGAGCTGGAATAAACCCAGGATGACAGAGCCCAGGGTTGTTGCAGGTGTCTGGGGCCTGAGTCATGCCCAGGTCAGAGGGAATGGTCCAAGAAACAGAGCAAGGAGAGAGATGATCCAGCAGAGTCATCCCAAAAACGCTCTTATCAAAGCCCTCTTTCCTCTCCTTGGGCAGAGTCACTGACACAAAGCCACTTTCCAGCGGTGGATCCCATTTCTGAATCCAGGAGGGATCCTGGAAGGGTCTCACTCCCCCCAGATCGCTCAGTTCCCATCAGCAGCCATCCCAATTCCCTTTGTGCAGCCCTTGGCAAAGGGGATGGGGGCAAGGACCTGGGGTCTCAACATCTCCCACAGATTCCAGCACCATGGATGGAGCTGCTCCTCACCCTCTGCCACCCGGAGGGAATTCCAGGGTCCTTGGCAAAATCAAACGGATTTGTTGCCCATGGAAAAGGAGCTCAGAGATAAACTGTCCTGCAGGAAGGACAAGGAAAAGGCAGGAGTAGATCTGGTGTCATCTCCCTCACTCCCCAAATCACCAAGGGACATGTCACCAACATATGGCTCTGAAAATTCCTTGGAATCTTGGAAAAACTCCATCATTTTCAGGGCAAACTGTCCTCCTGCTCCAGAGGGTGGACAGGATCAGCCAGAATTCCAGAGGTGGCACCCCCATATCCATAAGGATGAGGGATGACCAAAGGTTTGTTCACCTCAGATGTTTTCTATGTATTTCTTGTATTTCTATGTATTTCTTAAATACCTCAGGAATTTAGGAGATTGGACTGGTCACAACGGGAGGCTGAAGGACCTTCCCAAAGCAGCTCCAAGCTGAGAGCCCAGAGCCCACTTTGGGGCAGGAGAAGGAGCAGGAGGGCAGAGGGGCTGGGGGAAGGAGCGACGCCTCAGTCCCGTGAGTCACTGGCTGCACGGGAGGGATGGGAGCAGAGCAAACAAAGAACATTTTACAAGGATTTTACAGCTGCTGTAACCCCTGAGTTATCCCTGCCTCCGAGGGGCCGACCCAGCTCGCAAGGGGTTCTCCCAACTAGGGAGAACTGAGCTCCCAAATCTGGGATTTTGGCCTTCCCACCTGTCACCCCACTCAGGGCTTTTATCTCAGCTTTTTTATCTCAGCAGCAGGAGCTGCTCCACAGCCAGACTGAGCCCAGAGATTGTCAGAACCCAGCACATCCCTCAGGATGTCCAGAGCTGCCAGCACCGCGCCAGGGGGCTCAGAGACCCTGGCACACAGCCCAGAGCACCTGGGGATTTGATTTTTGACCCCTGGAGCAAGTGACCAGCTTTGTATGAGGATCTGAAAGTCGCAGAGGTTTGAGTAGTATAATAATAAAATGATCACAGGGTGAAAATGTAGATTTTAGGATTTTTGGTATGGGGGTTGTGGGGACAAGATGGAGGAATCAGGGAGTGTCTAGTCCTTCTTCTTCTTCTCGGTCTCCATTTTCTGCAATGTTGGCACTTTGGGATCGGTTTAGAGTAGAAGTGCACTGTCTAACATAGGGGATAGGTGTTGGGAATTAAGTGTAAATATGTTATATATAGTTTGTAGTATAAAAAGACAACAGCGCCCCGGGGGCGGTCAGAGCGCTCGTGGCTGCCCTGCTGAGCAGATCTCGGCTGGGCAGAAAGGAAATTTTATAGATAAGAATTAATAAACAACTTCAAGACCGAAAAATGAAGAGTCCAGACTCGTTCTTCAGCTGCACGGGCCGAAGCAGAGACATCCTGCACATCTCGGGGCAGCAATTATCAACAGCAACCCGAGAAGAGATGAGTCAGAAGCTTCCAGAAGGAAGGTGCCATTCCCTCCTTTGCTCTGGTCTTCTCCGGGTGGAGCCCTGGGAGCAGGAAGGACAGCGGGAGCAAAGGGCAGGATTGCAGCCTTGGAGCTGCTGCAGCCCAGCCCTGGTGCTGAGGGAGCAGAGGGTGGGGCCCGTCTGTCTGTCTGTCTGTCTGTCTGTCTGTCTCAGGCCCCTCCTAATCAATGCACTCAGCGCTGACAACAATAATTACAATTCTAATTGTAATGATAATTGTCTCGGACCCGCCCACACTGCCGAGGACATCGATGCCGCCCTGGGAGGGGAGGGATGAGCAGGTCCAGCATTCCATGGAGCGGGGGCCACGCCTGGAACGCTCCTCCAGCCCCAGCTCCTCACACCCACAGCCACCTGCACCCCAAATCCAGCCCCAGCCCCCAGCTCCACCTGCGGCACTCCCCACCTCCCAAAAGAACAGGGAAAAACGGTGCCAGGAAAAAGAACAGGGAAAGGGGACAGGGAAAAACTGTGCCAGGATAGAGAACAGGGAAAAGGAAACAGGGAAAAATGGTGCCATGAAAAAGAACAGGGAAAAACGGTGCCAGGAAAAAGAACAGGGAAAGGGGACAGGGAAAAACTGTGCCAGGATAGAGAACAGGGAAAAGGAAACAGGGAAAAATGGTGCCATGAAAAAGAACAGGGAAAAACGGTGCCAGGAAAAAGAACAGGGAAAGGGGACAGGGAAAAACTGTGCCAGGATAGAGAACAGGGAAAAGGAAACAGGGAAAAATGGTGCCATGAAAAAGAACAGGGAAAAACGGTGCCAGGAAAAAGAACAGGGAAAGGGGACAGGGAAAAACTGTGCCAGGATAGAGAACAGGGAAAAGGAAACAGGGAAAAATGGTGCCATGAAAAAGAACAGGGAAAAACGGTGCCAGGAAAAAGAACAGGGAAAGGGGACAGGGAAAAACTGTGCCAGGATAGAGAACAGGGAAAAGGAAACAGGGAAAAATGGTGCCATGAAAAAGAACAGGGAAAAACGGTGCCAGGAAAAAGAACAGGGAAAGGGGACAGGGAAAAACTGTGCCAGGATAGAGAACAGGGAAAAGGAAACAGGGAAAAATGGTGCCATGAAAAAGAACAGGGAAAAACGGTGCCAGGAAAAAGAACAGGGAAAGGGGACAGGGAAAAACTGTGCCAGGATAGAGAACAGGGAAAAGGAAACAGGGAAAAATGGTGCCATGAAAAGAACAGGGAAAAACGGTGCCAGGGAAAAGAACAGGGAAAAACGGTGCCTGGAAAAAGAACAGGGAAAAACAGTGCCAGGATAAAGAACAGGGAAAAGGAGACAGGGAAAAACGGTGCTAGGAAATAGAACAGGGAAAAGCAACAGGGAAAAACGGTGCCAGGAAAAAGAACAGGGAAAGGAGACAGAGAGAAACGTTACCAGGAAAAACGACAGGGAAAGGAGGCAAGGAAAAACAGAGACAGGAAAAAGAACAGGGAAAGGGGACAGGGAAAAACTGTGCCAGGATAGAGAACAGGGAAAAGGAAACAGGGAAAAATGGTGCCATGAAAAAGAACAGGGAAAAACGGTGCCAGGAAAAAGAACAGGGAAAGGGGACAGGGAAAAATGGTGCCAGGAAAAAGAACAGGGAAAAACAGTGCCAGGAAGAAGAAGAGGGGAAAGGAAACAGGGAAAAACAGTGCCAGGAAGAAGAAGAGCTCTCCATGATGCCCCTGGATCCCTGGCAGTGCCCAGGCCAGGCTGGATGGGGCTGGGAGCACCTGGGACAGTGGGAGGTGTCCCTGCCATGGCACAGCTGGCACTGGGTGGACTTCAGTGTAGGAGTGTGTTTCTTGTTGATGGAGTGACAAAACTGTTTTTTTGTCTCTTTAAAAGGAAAGAAGTTTAGAAGGTTTGTTTGTTTTTTGTTGTTTTTTTTTTAATTAAGTGAAAAGATATTTTATAGGATTTAAAGAACTTTAAATCTAAGGATAGTTAATTGGACAGAAGTTAAAAAGCTTTGTTTGGACAATTTAGTAGAAAAAGAAGAAAACAAAAAAAGTAATAGTTTTTGTAAAGTGTTTTTATTAGGAGTAAGAATGTTTAGCACTTAGCTTGGGTTTTTCGTTTGTTATTTTGTTTTTTATTAAACTTTTTTGTTTCAAACACTGTAACAGAAGCTATTTTGTTGAGTTTTATGTCTTTAAAGGTAGTTGAGCTATTTTGGGTGTGTTATAGGCTTTTTAGAGTTTATTAAATTTGCCTTGAGGAGGTTATAATAATACATAGAGGTCACTATTACACTTTAGTGTTCTTCCCACCCGAACCACTCCATAATTCCATGCTGAGCATGTTTCCTCCCTGCACCCTGTGGGCTCCAGAGCTCCTCAGTGCAGGGAAGAGCTTCTGCCACCCAAAAACCCGGGGCAAAGCAGCCCCTCCAAGGCAGGATGAGCTCCCTGAGCGCTCTGGCTGTGACTCAGCACCTCAGAATCTGAGCCCAGGAGTTAAACCCGGGGTGACTCAGCCCTGGTCTCTGACTTTACCGGGATTACAGGGTGGCCCTGGCACACGTCACACACGTGGGGACAGCCACAGGCCCGGGGCCACGCCAGCCCAGCCTCGGGCCAGGAGCAGCAGGAGGCTCCTGCCTCTGCCCCTGGGCGCTGGCTGGGCCTGAGCCTCCGTCCCGGGCTCCAGACCCAGCGAGGGCACAGACCCAGTGCCGGGTTCCCCTCCGCGATGGTGGCAGCTCCAGGAATCCCCCAGCCCCACGAGTGCCCCTCTGCAGGGATTCCAGAGCTGGGGCTCGGCCCCTGTCCTGGTGTGACCGTGCTCACAGGGGTCTGAGGGAAGAGACGAGGATCTGACTCCATGTTTCACAAGGCTTGATTTATTATTTTATGATGTATATTACATTAAAACTATACTAAAAGAATAGAAGAAAGGATTTCATCAGAAGGCTAGCTAAGAATAGAATAGCAAAGAATGATAACAAAGGCTCTGGGCTCAGACAGAGGGTCTGAGCCAGCTGACTGTGATTGGCCATTAATTAGAAACCCCATAAGACCAATCACAGATGCACCCGTTGCCTTCC
>NW_005054610.1:224604-225863 GCF_000277835.1 Geospiza fortis | reverse complement strand
AGCAAGAGCAAAGCAGGAGCAAAGCAGAAGCAAGAGCAAAGTGAAAAGCAAAGCACAAAGCAAAAGCAGCACCAGGTACTGCCCTGTCTGTGTGTCCTGCCAGCCGTGGGGGAGCGGCTGAGAGCAAACCCAAAACAAAACACTCGCTCTTCAGAGCCAGCCTTGAAGGCACAGAACATGATATCCAGCATGGACAGAACAATAACTGGGGATGCAAACATCACAATGTCACCCTAGGACAGCCCCTCTCTGCCCTGCACCACAGCACTGGGGATTTGGGAAAACGTCTCCATGGAAAAGCTCTCCAGGCCTGGCACAGCTGCCCAGGGCACTGGGGGAAGCCCCATCCTGGGCAGTGCTCAAAGGAGAGTGGATGTGGCACTTGGGGACACAGTTTGTGGGCACTGGGTCCAAGGCTGATCTTGGAGATCTTTCCAACCACAACAATTCCACGAGTCCATGATTTAGGAAGCAGGACAAGGCACCCCAGGGATGCTGTGGTGAGGTTTGCCCACGGCCAAACACTCGCTTTACACAGCCAGAAAGGGGAAAAGTGGGAGATGGATCCAATTCCCATAAGTGGCCAGGAAAAAATGGGAAAAAATACACTTTTTTCCTGGTTATTTGGGCATGTGGCCCTGGAAACTGCAGGCACAAGGCCCTGGTTCTGCAGCTGAGGTGCTGCCACCACGGACCCACCAGAAAAAGTCCCCACACAGCTCCTGCCTCCAGCAGTGGCACCATCCCAGCTTGTGGATGAACCCAAATCCTCACAGGGAAAAAAAACCATGCCCAGAGATATCCCACCCCTAAAGTTCCTGCTGCTACACAGATTCTGGGAGAGGAGCCACTGCAGTATGGGATTCTCTGACCACAAACCCCCAAACTGGGGCAAAAGGATGTTCCTGCAATCCCAGCTGCAAACATCCTCCTCTAACTGTCACTGGGATCTCACAGGCCCTTTTTAATCCCAAACAAACCCCTGATCACAGTGTATTTAATGCACAGAACCTGTTGCAAAACAGGGAGCTGCCTCCTAAACCTCCCACAGCTCCAGAGGAGCCAGAAGCCACAGCAGCAGCTCCTTCTTTGTGCTCCAGCACCTGGGAGTGACACCCAGAGCAAACAAAAGCCTCATTAAGGTGACACAAGAGCCCGTCGGGACGGGGGCTGGATCTGGCTGCTGTTGAAGGGAATGAAGTCATTGACTCCGGTGGGGATTGGGAAACACCGAGCTGTAAATGCGCCCTGTGCCTCTC
>NW_005054610.1:219279-224594 GCF_000277835.1 Geospiza fortis | reverse complement strand
CAGGAGCTTGGGAAAGGAGAAGCCATTTGCCAAAGTAACAGGACTGGTTGTTGCAGAGGGAACTGGGAACCTCCAGGCTCCCAGAACAGCCCAGGGTGAAGAGGATGGGCACCAGAAAGAGCTGGAGATTCATGGAATGGTTTGGGTCGGAAGGGACATTAAAGCTCATCCAGTGCCACCCCTGCCATGGCAGGGACCCCTCCCACTGTCCCCGGCTGCCCCAAGCCCTGTCCAGCCTGGCCTTGGGCACTGCCAGGGACCCAGGGCCAACCACAGCTTCCCTGGGGAGATCATTCCTGGACTTTGGGGTCATTTCAGGTGAGAAAAGAGGGTTTGGAGATGAAGCAGAGCCCCCTCAGCAGCAGAGGAGGGGGGTCCTGTCCCCCTGCCCCTCTTGCTCAGGTGAGGCCCCGCCTGCAGAGCTGCTCCCAGGGCAGGGGTGGCACTGGATGGGCTATAATGTCCCTTCCCACCCCAGGACTCCACTGTTTGATCCCATCAGGAGACGCCGCTGAGGCACTTCCAGCGCTCAGAGCTGGATCCAGCCCCCCACCCCACGCACAGCCAGGACCACCCAAAACAGCCAGGAGCATCCCAGCGGGAATGAGGGACGTCACACCCCGCCTTTAGTCCCGTTTAGGGCTTTTTCTTTCAATCCCTGACGTTTCCTGGAAGCTGCGTGAGCCGGAGCTCAGCTGAGAGGAGCCAAACGCTGCTGCTGCCCTGGGCAGGTCCCGGCCGGCCCGGCCCGGCCCCCGGGGACATTCCTGCGCTCTGACGCCTGCTTGGGGCTCGGTTTCAGCCTCGCCGTGTTTCACCCAGAAATCAGAAAGAGCCTGGCTTGGGATTCCAGGAGAAGGCAGGGAAGAGATGTGGACGGCTCTGGGCAGGCACAGAAAACAAGGAAAAGGGGAGGTGGGAGTGGGATGGGACACGGGAAGGGAGAGGAGAAGGAATAAGTGAAGGTAAGAGAAGCAATAACGAAGTGAGGGAAGGAGCAGGGACGAAAAGGAGCCTGGGAATGTGGCAGAGCTCCCCCCAGACCAGGGTACACAAATACCCCCAGTCTGGCATCGAATCCTCCCATTCCCGGCCCCTAGAGCCCAATCCCAGCACGGGGCAGGGGAGAAGGGGAGGAAGGGCTGCAGTGTCCCCTCCGTGCCCACCCCTGTCCCTGCAGTGTCCCCTCCGTGCCCACCCCTGTCCCTGCAGCCACGGCTGTCCGGGGGGTGTCCCTGCAGTGTCCCCTCCGTGCCCACCTCTGTCCCTGCAGTGTCCCCTCCGTGCCCACCCCTGTCCCTGGAGTGTCCCTGCAGTGTCCCCCACCCCTGTGGCTGCAGTGTCCCCTCTGTGCCCGCCTGGGGCTGGGCACTGTCCTTCGAGGGCCATGGAGCTCCCTCAGCCCCTCTGTCCCACCCTGGCATGGCCTGGACATGTCCCCAGCCTGGCCCCTGCCCCTCCCCAGAGGGACCTGCACGGAGGGAACAGAGCAGAGCTGGAGGAAGGGGCTCTCAAAGCCCCCAGCCCAAACTGGGCAGTGCCCAGTCCCAAACTGGAACCTCCAAGCCCAGCCCCCGGCAGAGCAGGAAACACCTGCCCTGCCCAGGCAAACTGAATAAAACAAACCAAACCATACAGTTCACAAAATAAATCCTCTCCTTCTTCTGTTTCTTTAAACCTGAGCTGACCTCGGGGAGGCTCCAGCAGCAGAACCAGGAGCTGCTCTGCCCTGTCCTGTTGTGGCCACAGCAGTGACCATTCCCTGTCCCACAGCACTGACCATTCCCTGTCCCACCGCACTGCCCATTCCCTGTCCTGTTGTGGCCACAGCACTGACCACTCCCTGTCCCACCCATGGCCACAGCACTGACCATTCCCTGTCCCACAGCCCTGACCATTCCGTCCTGTTGTGGCCACAGCACTGACCATTCCCAGCCGTGTGTGACCAGCCTGACACAGCTCCCACTCCAGGGCCAATTCCCATTCCAGGGGCAGCTCCCTTACCTGGCTCCCTCTCACCCTCTCATTCCCTCCAGAGCTCCTTCAGTCCTGCTCTCCCTCCTCACTCAGATCCCTTGGGGCCGATTGTCACAGACATGTTTTAGGAAAAATCCTTTCCTTAGGATTTTTTCTCCTGAGAAGCTGAGAGGCCTCAGGAACAAAATGTTAAAAAATATTATCTTCTGCTGTGGAATGCAACAGGTGGATCTGTGATTGGTCTCATGTGGTTGTTTCTAATTGATGGCCAATCACAGTCCAGCTGTCCAGACTGTCTCAGTCACAAGCCTTTGTTATAATTCTCCTTCTATTCTTAGCTAGCCTTCTGATGAAATCCTTTCTTCTCTTCTTTTAGTATAGTTTTAATATAATATATATCATAAAATAATAAATCAAGCCTTTGACACATGGAGTCAGATCCTCATCTCTTCCCTCATCCTGGGACCCCTGTGAACATCTGATTCCCACTTTATTCCTCATTAATAAACACCAATTACTGGGGGAGCCTTGATTAAGAAATGATTCCTCTCTGCCTGAATAAATTGAGCCAATAACGCTGGGAGCTCCAGATGCTGGCAGTAACCCCCAGCAGTGTCCAGGGAGGGGGTACAGATGTCCCAGGTTTGTCCAAGGGGGTTGAAGCACCTTCAAGGCTCCCTGTGATGGTTTAAATCTCCCTGTGCCCAGCCCTGAGCCTCAGCTCCCCGAAAAACTACACACACATCTGGACACATCTGGAGTGGGAGATGCTGGGCTCACTCTGCATCCAGCCACAGCAGGATTCGGGATCCACCCGCCAGGCTGGGAGCACGCAGGGAGCTGTGCACTCCCAATGGCACAGGGGGCACACAGCAGCTCAGCTGGATGGGACCAGACCTTTCATCCCCTTCTCCCCTCCTTCCTTTGTCCCTGTCCCCTTCCAGCAGGATTTCTGTGCAGCCAGGAAGGCTCCCTGGTTTGGGGAGCAGCCCATCCCAAACGGAACCAAATACCTGGCCAAGGAGGAGCACCGAGAACATCAGGAAGGGCAGGACCCACCTGAGTCAGCTGAGCCTCTCCCGGGGCAGGGGCAGGAACGAGGGGCAGATGCTGAGCTGGGGACAGGTCCTCCCTTCTTTGGGAGCCACAGGATCCTTCCCTACAAACACCACAAACGCCCAGGAGCAGCACCACAGGCACTGAAACCAGGGTCCCCCAGAGTGTCCCCCCTCCAGCCGGGCCCTCTGCTCACCCAGTGGGCCAACAGCAGCTTCAGCCTTGAAAGGAGAGGCTGAATCCTCTTCCAACACATCCCATGTCACCTGCAAGTCAGACCCATCCTGCTGGAAGGACACAGCACTTGGAAAACCCTCGTCCATCTCAGAGCAGAGTGGCTCCAGTGATCCCAGTGAAAAACAGGGTTCCATGCTGCTTTTCCCAAGAATTAAAGGCAGTTTTCATCCTGAACCATCATCCTTCTGCACCCTTCTGTGGCAGAGGGAGTTTGGGCTCATCTCCAGCATCTAAACATGGAATTATGGAATGGTTTGGGTGGCAAGGGACCTCAAAGCTCATCCCATTCCACCCCCTTCCACTATTCATGGTGCTCCAAGCCCTACCCTGGGACACTTCCAGAGATGGGGAGGATGTGGGACACAGGACACAATGCTGTGCAGGAACTGGGACTCATCCAGATCCATTTGGATCCCATCACCTGGAGAGGCTTCCTGGGCCACTGTGCACTGGGAAATGGTCCTGGAGCCAAACTTGTTCCCATGGGCTGGACCTAGGTTTGGAAACTTCATTTCATGGAAGAAAAAGGATGAGGGAAAGAACTGATCCTTGGAGGGGGAAAGGAGCAGGGAATTGGTGCTCAGACAGGTGGGATGACTTGGGATCATGAAAGATCCCACCAGGATCAGAGCAGACACTGCTCCCAGGCTCTGCAGCACCAAAGTGCCCTCATTCCACCTGCCCCTGCTTCCCTCAGAGGGATCCAGCTTTCCCAGGGCTGTCCCGAGTGCCCTCAGCACCTCCAGCAGCCCCAGGGCCAAGGTGACCCTGACCTGGTGATCCCATCCACGCCTGCAGCCACAGAGCCACCAGAGAAACCCACCAGGAAGGGATCATGTCACCCACAGAGCAGGAGCCATGAGCTATGGCTGCTCCCAGACAGGAATTTGGGCTTAATCATTAAAATAAACCATCAGGATTGCTGTGAGAAGTCCTGCCAAGGACCCACTGAGTGAGTGACCTGGTGTTCAAATGCATTTTCCCTGGGAAGGATGTTTTGGGAAGGTGGACAGGGGAAACAGCCCGCTCTGGGCAATATATTGCAGTTCCACCTGAAGGAAAGGTCAACCCCACTGGAACAGGTTCCCTTCCCTGGGAGTCCTTCCCAAACTACAGCTGCTCCTCAGCAGATGGTTCTTGTCAGAGCACAGATCCAACCTCTCCTTCCCTCACCTCCCTTGGAAGGGAAATTCCAGCGTGGAGCAGACCCAGAGCAGCAAAGCAGCAGCTTTCCCATAAAATGGAAATTGGGATGGCCAGAGAAGACCGTCCCCCTCCCCAGGGATGCCACAAAGCCAGGCACAGATGGAAGCTCTTCTTTCCCAGGCAGGAGAAATGGAGCCAAGGCAGGAAACCACATCCAGGGTGGGTTTGTACCAAACAGGAATTTAAGGCTGGGACACCAGAGCTCGTTGAAATTCAGAGGGGTTTTGTATCTCCAGCTTTTATAGGGCTTTTGGAGAATGGGAATGGGGCAGTCAAAGATGGACTTGGGCACCTGAGATCCGCCTCGGGTCCAGAGGGTTAGAGGGTCTCTGGTGCTGCCAGAGCAGATGAATGAATAACCTCAGCACTCTTGGCCCACTCCCAGGGGTCTCAAAATCAGGCTATCCTCCCTAAACCAGACCTATCTTCCCTAAAGCCAGACCTACCATTTCTAAAAACAGACTTGTCCTCCCCAAACCCAGACCTATTACCCATAAACTAGACCTAACATCCTTAAAACCAGACCTATTATCCATAAACTAGACCTAACATCCCTAAAACCAGATCTATTATCCATAAACTAGGCCTAACATCCCTAAAACCAGATCTATTATCCATAAACTAGGCCTAACATCCCTAAAACCAGACCTATTATCCATAAACTAGGCCTAACATCCCTAAATCCAGACTATTATCCACAAACTAGACCTGACATCCCTAAAACCAGACCTATCTTCTCTAAAACACCCAAGCACCAGACTCTTCCCTGCTGTGCCCATGTGGAGCAGGAGCAGCTCCAGCCACACCAAGCTTGGGATGCATCTCCCAACTCCTCCTGT
>NW_005054610.1:218813-219269 GCF_000277835.1 Geospiza fortis | reverse complement strand
TCTTTTTTTGTTTAAACCCCCCCAAAAAAAAAAAAAAAAAAAAAAAAAAAAAAAAAAAAGGAAAAAAAAAGACAAAAAAGACAAAAAAGACAAAAGAAATAAAGTATCACTGCTCCTTTCTGAAAATTTGGGCTGGAAAGCAGCCAGGGGCTGATGCCGGCTCCGTGTGCCAAGTCTCTGTGCAGAGCTGTGCCTGGAGCAGTCCTTCCCAAGCCTGGCACCTCCAATTCCTTTCCTCACCTTTTAAGGATGAGGGAGGCAGCTGCTGGGGGCTGGAATTACCTGGGAGGGTTTGTTTTTGCTGTCAGGGCCTGAGTCCTCCTCACACAAACAAGCTCCTGAAGAAAGGAGGGAACAGACAGAGGAGGGAATAAGAAGAAAAAAAAACAACATCAAAAAAAAAAAAAAAGAAAGAAAGAAAGAAAGAAGAAAAAAAAAGCAAAAAGGTTGATCTGG
>NW_005054610.1:204911-218064 GCF_000277835.1 Geospiza fortis | reverse complement strand
GTATGGCGGCAGCTCCAATTCAGGCAGCTGAAGAGAGCTGGAAGCTCATCCCTGGAAACTCATCTCTGGAAACTGATCCCCACCTCCACCTGGGCAGTGCGGGGGGCCGGGGGACCCCCCAGCCGCTGCCTCAGAGCTCCTGAGGAGAGAGGCCAAGAAAGGGCTGCTTTCATCTCTGCGGAGCCGGCAGAAGCAGAAGTTTCTCCAAGGAAAACAACTCCCAGAGCAGGCAGGTTCCTGCAGAGCCCTGCTCCGTAAACAGATGTAATCTCTGGGATTGCTTCATGCAGCTCTCCCTGCCAGCCTCCAGCAGCCCGGGATTGATTCATTTCAGCTCTGTGAGGACCTGGATTCACGCTAGGAAGGAGAAGGCTGTGGGAACATCTGCAGTGGATCTCTCCAAGGGGGACAGTTGTGGCCAGTCACACCTGGCAGGGTCAACAGGGCCCAGCCTGGGTCTGTGGATGGGCACAGCCTCCTCCTGTGAGCCGTTCCAGGACTGTGGCATTGGGAATTTGGAGAGCATTGGGAAGCACCCACACGGTACAGGCTGGAATTTGGACTGTCCAGGTGGAGAGGTTGGGGTTTGCTGGGCCCTCAGAGCAGGGATGGGAGGAAGGGAAAGGCACAAAACCCCACGTGCCTGAGCCAGGCCTGTTCCCTGGCACCAGGGAGGGAAGAACTGAGAGTTCCAGGTTTCCCAATAAACCCAACCCAGCGACCTCCTGATGCTGATCCGTGTGGGTCCTGGCACAGGGAAACAAACACCCCTTGGGCCCAGGTCTCCCACTGCAGCTCCTGAGCTCCTTTGAAGGCTTCAAGAGCTGCATCAAGTGGCAGCTTCAGGCACCTGCCCCAGGCCCTCATTCCAGAGGAAGGGAATGACACTTCCTTGTCAAAGAGAACCTGGCTTTATAATCAGGGATTCAGATGTTCTCGATCCCCAGCAGGTGATTCCAGGGATAATTGACCACACAGCCACGGGAGTTTGGTGCTGGAGCTTTTCCAGCTGTTACAGATCTGCTGGTTTTTATTTTCCAGACAGATGGAAAAGAAGACAGGGAAAAGCCAAGCCCTGGAGCCCCTGCTTGAAGGGAGGGTCTGTGAGGACCAAGCTTTGGCCACTTGTGTGTTCAGGCATGAAATTCCAGGGAATGAGGCCAAATCTGGGTGATCCTTCTGCAAAGCTCCTGCAAAGGCTCTGCAAGGGGGGATTTCCACTGAGGGGGACACTGCAGGAGTCACAGAATCATGGAATGGTTTGGGTCAGGAGGAACCTTTAGGATCATCCAGTTCCAAGCGGATGTTGGAAGCCAAGATGGAGCCAGGTGAGCACAGGGATGAGTTGCTAACAGGAATGTGAGGGATAAAAGGAACAGCTGAGGATTAGGAAGGAGGTCAGGAATTAATTAAAGGTCAAAGATGGACCTGGAACAACAACCAACACAATCCATCCTCATCCCAGGAGGGAAGGATGAAGTCTCTAAGAGTGAGACCCAGAACATCCCAACGCTCCCATCCCTTCTGCTGGAAGCTGCCAAGCACTGGAATGGTTCTGGTTTGCTTGGCTGCTCTCTCTGTTCAGACAGGAAGGATTTGGGGAAAGATGGTGCCACATCTGGGTCAGCAGCTGGAATTCTGCCTCTTCTTTGGACCCCAGGCCAAGGCTGGAGGTCTGATGGCTCCTGCCCGCAGTGCCCGCAGTGCTCTGGGCATGGCATCGGCCCTGAGTCATCCCGGAATGCAACACGGGAACCTTGGAGGCAGCTCCGGCATCTCCAGCCAAAACGTGACTGGGGCTGCTCCCAGAGGTAGCAATTAGCCAATTAATTGGAGTTGGCCAAGAGCTTTGAAGATGAGAACTGTTAAACTTGGAGTGTTACTGGTGAGATTGGGAATATTGGGAAAGAGGAGCAGGTTCCTCAAAGGCGGGTGGTGGAAGGGCAGCGTTGTCCTCCCAGAGCCAGCACAGGGAGCTCACCTGGAGTCTGTAATTACCTGGGATGTTCTCCAGAGCTTTGTCTGAGCTGCTCTGCAATAAACCTGATTCATTCCCTGAACCTCCATGCTGTAATCCCTGGCAGTCCAGAGGGTTTCTTCTCTTTGTGCTCTCTGGGTAGGAAATCTGCCCTTCCCTGACCCTGGACGTCCCTGCATGACCTGGGGTCTGGATCTGCAGCCTTGGCTTCGCCGAGTTGGACTCAACACCTGGATCTGGTGATGCTGGAGGTGTTCCCAGTAGCCCATTGTCACACACGAAAGGGACAGAACTTACCGTTCCTATTGTCAGTGACTCCTTTATCCCCATGTCACTGTGTTTAGCCCAATGTGAACGGGTTTATTTTGATGTCACTGTTTATTTTGATGTCACTATGTTTATTCCAATGTCACCGTGTTTATTTTGATGTCACCGTGTTCTATTGAGAAATTAATTAGTGGGTAACATGTAAAACCCCTGAAAGAGGAAGGTGTCCCTGCCTATGCCGAGGGATGGACCTGGGTGATCTTTAAGGTCCATTCCAACCCAAACCATTCCATGATTCCATAACCCTCCATCCTCAGGCCTAGTTTTGAAGAGATTTCTCATTCTTTCCTGGAAATCTGCTGGTTCTGAAGGTCTCCAACATCTCCTTCCCTGGCATGCTTTGATTGTGGCCCTCAGCATCACTGACACCTCTGAAACCTCTCCCGTAGGTCCAGAGCTTGGAGCAGCAGAACAAGATCCTGACAACCAGGTGGAACTTCCTGAAGGACCAGGACAATTCCCACTCTGACTCGGACATCAAGACCATCTACGAGCAGTATGTGAGCAAAATGAACCAGGAGATGAAGGCGCTCAACTACGAGCAGGAGAACCTGGAGTCGGAGCTGGCGAAGGTGCTGAGCACCATGGATGCCTTCCGGAGCAAGTAGGTGTCCCTGTCCCTCTGTCTGTCCATAGCCAGGGGGATTCAGCTGAGAGCAGCCCTGTGGGATTGAGGTAACTCAGCCAGCCTGAGATGCCCAGGAACATATTCCTAGTTTGGTGTGCACAGAAGGATGGATTTGGAAATTTAGGATCACAACTGGTTAATGAGGGGTGAAAGGAAAGATGGAACAATGAAATTCCAAGTAGAGCAGGGTCTGAGAGGAGCCTCTGCCAGAGAACAGCTCAGGGAATGGCGTTGCTGGAGGGACAGCCATGAAAACAGGGAATGTTTATTCTCCACAAAATTAGCACAAGCCAGAACTTTGTCCCCAAGGTGATTTGTGGACCAGGCTGTTCTGTACAAAAAACAACACTCCTGGCTACATGGTGGGAATTTTGAGGTGTTCTGGGCAGGGCCAGGAGTTGGATCCCTGTGGTGTCTTCCAACTCAGGATATTCATCCTCACACAATGGGTTAGGAGGGACCTTTAGAATCGTCCAGTGGCACCCTTGCCATGGGCAGGGACACCTTCCACTCAAAGCCCTGTCCAACCTTGGGCACTTCCAGGGATCCAGGGGCAGCCACAGGGAAATCCATTCCAGGGCCTCCCCACCCTGACAGGGAGGAATTCCTTCCCAATATCCCACCCATCCCTGCCCTCTGGGAAGCCATTTCCCCTTGTCCTCTGCCTCCATCCCTTGTCCCAAGTTCTTCTCCGGCTCCCCTGGTGTCCCTTGAGACACTGGAAGGGGCCCAGAGTTCTTCCTGGAGCTTTTTTCTCTCCAGGCTCACACACACCCATCCCACCCCTGCCATGGCAGGGACACCTCCCACTGTCCCAGCCTGCTCCAAGCCCCATCCAGCCTGGCCTTGGGCACTTCCAGGGATGGGGCAGCCATGGGGAAATCCCTTCCAGGCCCTGCCCACCCTGACAGGGAGGAATTCCTTCATAAAGAAGGAATGTTCTATTCCATGACTGTGGGATCTCTTCCTTTCCCCCTTCTACCAAACTCTGCTTTGACCAAAAAGGTCAAAATTGTGCCCCAAATGGTCCTGACCAAGAATAGGGAGGCAGCCAAAGGTCGGGGAGGTGCAGCTGCCTCTTATCTCTGGGGAGCTCCTCTTATCTCTGGAGATGAGCAGATAAGAGAGAGCAGCTGGGCCATGCCCGGTCACAGGGGAGCAGACAATGCTTCCCTCATTATGGGGCTCATTTGCATCCCACAGGAGAATCCCAAATGAGCTCATTTCCCTCCCACTGGCACCCAGCACCTTCCCGGAGCTCTGGAGGCTCCCATGGGGATCTGGGCTGTGCAGGGACCGTCCAACCCAAAGTGGTGCCCAGGGGCTGGGGGAGCGGAAATCCCTGCTGGGATCCAAACCCACTCCTGAGATGAGGCACAAACTCTCCGAGGAGTTCAGTCCAAGCATTCTCCAGCTCCTTAAACCCTGCTCCAGGTGGCTGCAAATTAGGGAAGGGCTGACAGCTCCTTCTAACAGAGGCCCAGCAGTGAAATGCCTTAATCAGCTCAGAGCAGGTCACAGTCATGGGATCACTCAGCTTGGAAAAGCCCTTGGAGATCATCAGGTCCATCCATCAACCCCCTACCTCTGTGGTCACTACTGACCCCAAGCCCCCATGTGTCACATCCACAGGGTTTTGGACACTTCCAGGGGTGGGGACTCCCTGGGCAGCCTGTGCCAGGGCTGGACAACCCTTTCCATGGAAATTTTTCCAAATATCCAACTTAAACCTCCTCTGATGGAACTTTTCCCTTGTTCCCTGGGAGTGGATCCTGAATCCCACCTGGCTGTCCCCTCCTGTCAGGGAGGTGTCCAGAGCCACAAGGTCCCCCCTGAGCCTCCTTTTCTCCAGGCTCAGCCCTCCCAGGTCCCTCAGGAGTTCTCCAGACCCTTCCCTGCTGCTCCAGCCCTTCCCCAGCTCTGGACACACTCCAGCCCCTCGGGGTCTTTCTTGTGAGGTACCCAAAGCCCAGGACTCCAGGGGCCTCAGCCGTGCCAAGGACAGGGAGTCCTGTGAGGAATTTGACAGGAATAAGAACCAGGAGTTTGATTCTTCACCTTACACTGAAATCATCCTCCCAGGAGTCCTTCAAATAACACCCTAAATTGCCTAAAAAGTCCTAAATTCCTCACGGGAGGCGCCTGCCTGCTGTTCATTTGGGGAATGCAAAGGTTAGGAGCTGCCATCCCTGCAGGGAGCACCTGGCCCTTCCCTGAGGAAGCAGAATCCCAGACTGGGATGGGATTTTTGGGATTTTGGGTGGGAAGGGACCCTGGCACAGACAGGGACACCTTCCACTCTCCCAGGCTGTCCCCAGCCCTTGGACACTCCAGGGATGGGGCAGCCCCAGTCTGTGCTCAGATCTGCACTCAGGAATTGCTGCAGAATTCCCAGCTCCCGACACTCCAGGGTTTTCCAGCCTGATTTCTTAGGCATGAAGGTGCTGCCCAAGGGTTCTCCCCACTGGATTTCTTGTGACTTTCCCAGTGACTTCGACAATGGACAATGGACAATTGGGGTGCTTCATCCCTCAAAACTCATTCATGGGGAGAGAATTCCCAGGCCCCATCCAGCCCAGGGGCATTTCTGGAGCAAATCTCTGCACAAACCAGGCAAATCCAGGAGGTTTCTTTTCCCCAGGGAATTCTGGGGGAGGAAAAACAAAGAACCAGTTGGATTTCCCACTGGAGTGGTGCCCTCAGCCAGGCTGTGGCGTTCTGGATGGAACACCCCAAATCCTCCAGGATGGGAAATGTGCCTGGGGGAGCCCCACCAATGAGGCCCTGAATTCATCTTGAGTCAGGGACTGCTTCCCAAACCCACCTGGATAGGACTCCCTGGGACACTCCCATCTCCTTCTCAAAGGAATCTGCCATGGAGCAGCAGTTCCAAAGGGATGGACAGGGATGGACAGGGATGGATGGATGGACAGGGATGGATGGATGGATGGATGGATGGATGGATGGATGGATGGATGGACGGATGGACGGGGATGGATGGATGGACGGATGGACAGGGATGGATGGATGGACAGGGATGGATGGATGGACAGGGATGGATGGACGGACGGATGGATGGATGATGGGTAGATGGATGGATGGATGGATGGATAGGGGACAGGCACATCCAGGAGGGAGCACAGCCTGCCTGAGAGCTGCTTCCCAAGATTCTGCTCCATGGAAGGAGCCCGGGGCGAGCAGGCGCCGTCTCAAGTGTGCCAAGTGCAGGAAGGGCTGGGTTTGCCCTCCCGCAGTGCCCCGGGATCATCTCCCGCAGATAAAGGCTGGGATGTGCCTGTGGAATGCTCCAGCCCCAGCCTGGGGTGAGTCACGGGCCCGGAGCGTGGCAGGAGCGCGTTGGGCCAGCTGGGGCAGCTCTGGGGCAGCTCTGGGGCAGCTCTGCTCAGCCCAGAGTGGATTCTGCCAGGACCCGGGGTGGGAACAGACTGGGACAGAGTGAGACACGCTGGGAGAGACTGGGACAGCCTGGGGCACACTGGGACAGCCTGTGACAGCCTGGGGCACACTGAGGCACACTGGAATACACTGGGACAGCCTGGGGCACGCTGGGACTGGCCTGAGTGCAAGGAGGAGGAAGGGGAGCTGCAGACAGACACTGAGCTTGGCCCAGCACAGGGGGCTGCAGACAGACCCTGAGCTTGGCCATTCCAGCATTCCAGGCTGGCATCTCAGGTGAGGAGCACAGCCCAGACAGGTAAATCCCATCAGCCCCTGCTGCCCAGGCTTGGAGAGGCAGGGAAGGAGAGGGCGAGTTCAGCACCGAGGGGGACTCAGGAGGAACCCCAGGAGCGCCCAAAGCTGTGACTGTCACACACCCCTGCCCTCACTGTCCCCTTGTGAGGGAGCTGCAGCTCCAGGGAGCTGCTCTGGATGATCCCAGCTCAGCTCATGAGCACAGCTTCCCCCTTTCCCAACATCTGCTCCCCATTCCCACACTTTGTACACGGCAGGGAAGGCTCCCAAAAACCTTCTGGGCTCCTGAGAACCTTTGACTGGATGCACCAGACCCCAAACGGCAGCACATTCCTGATGTTCCTGTCCTCAGTCTCTTGGGAGATCCCATTTTCCCATTTTCCCCTTAGGCCCATTTGGTGACGTTTCCCAGCAGCACTGAAAGTCTGAGTTCACAGCCTGGAATTGGGGTCACTTTGGGGCCCCTTCCACCAAGAGAGACCCCGAGGGGCTGGAGTGAGTCCAGAGCCAGGAATGGAGCTGGGGAAGGGCTGGAGCAGCAGGGAAGGGTCTGGAGAGCTCCTGAGGGACCTGGGGGGCTCAGCCTGGAGCAGAGGAGGCTCAGGGGGGACCTTGTGGCTCTGCACAGCTCCTGACAGGAGGGGACAGCCGGGGGGTCGGGCTCTGCTCCAGGGAACAACAGGACAAGGGAAATGGCCTCAGGCTGTGCCAGGGGAGGTTTAGTTGGATATTGGGGAAATTCCTCACTGGAAGGGTGTCCAGGCACTGGCACAGCTGCTCAGGGCAGGGGTGGAGCCACCAAAGCCGTGTGGCTGTGGCACTTGGGGACATGGTCAGGGGTGGCCCTGGCAGTGCTGGGGGCGCAGTTGGACTCGATGCTCTCCAAGGGCTTTTCCAACCTTAAAGATCCCATGGAATGCCACGTGCCCCTTAGGCTGAGGAGCCTGAGGGATCAGGGAGGAGCAGGGGAGCCAGGAGCTCCCTGAGAGCTCAGCCTGCTCCGATCCAGCACTCCCAGTGCTCCCACGCCTGTCCAGCTGCTGCGGGACACCCACCCCTCCCGTGGTTCTGCTCTGACCCAGCTCTGCTGGCCCCAAAATGGACCCTGTGGCTTTCCTGGGGTTTGGGACCACCACAGCCCTGTCCCAGGGGCCAGCAAGGGTTGGAGCATTCCCCAGTTCCCACTCATATCCGTTTGCCCCTGGACTGAGGCTTTGCTCCCGGCCCTGCCCTGTCCCACCTGGATCCAAACACAGGGACGCCCAGGACCCCACCCCATCCTGGTTTGGTTTCCTTCCACTCCATGGGCCGAATTCCTTTGCCTGTGTGCCTTCACAAATCACCTGGGCTGAGTTATGACACCAGTCCAGAATTCTCAGAATTTCCACAAGCCAAAGTTTTCTCCCTTGGGAAGGCTCCGACCCTGGAAGTGAAACTCTGAGGAAACGTGGGCAGAAGGGAAAAGGTTTGGGGTGAAATTGAGGAGTTTGGGCAGAGCCCAATCCCCACCCCATCCCTCATCCCTTTGTGAAGAACCTGAGGCTGCCCAGCCCCCGGATGAAATCCCAGTTAAAGCTCCCTCCTCTCTGCTCTGGGGTTCTTCATCCCCAAAGTGCTCCTGGTGTTCCAGGGAAGCTGCAGTGTGGCAGCTTCTCACTCAGTGCCTCAAGGAGGGGGGACAAGCAGGAAAAGCAGAAAGTTGGGATACTTTGGGGGTCTCAGCAAGACAACTCTGAGTGTCCCTGGGTTTCCCTGTGGTTGATGCCACGCTGTGGGCACTCTGCAGGTACGAGGATGAAATTCGCCTCTGCAGCGGGATGGAATTCACCTTCATGGAGCTCAAAAAGGTCAGCAGGAGGGGAAGGGGAATTTCCCGCTGGATTGGCTCTACCCAGCCATGCACAGCCAGGGGAGGGCCTGGAGGTGATCCAGGCTCAGCTGGTTTGGGATAACAAGGTCTGGAGGAGGACAGGGAGGGGATGAGTCCCAATTCCACAGGAGGGTGAGCCTGGAGTGGCTCCTGAAAATCCCCTGGCAGCACCTGGGGATCAGAGCATCTCCATCCCTGCACCTGGGATTTCCTGGTCACTGTCCCCATCCCCTATCCTGGCATTTCCTGGTCACTGTCCCCATCCCCTATCCTGGGAATTCCTGGTCACTGTCCCCATCCCCTATCCTGGCATTTCCTGGTCACTGTCCCCATCCCCTATCCTGGGAATTCCTGGTCACTGTCCCCATCCCTGCACCCTGGGAATTCCTGGTCACTGTCCCCATCCCCTATCCTGGGAATTCCTGGTCACTGTCCCCATCCCCTATCCTGGGATTTCCCTGGTCACTGTCCCCATCCCCTATCCTGGGATTTCCTGGTCACTGTCCCCATCCCTGCACCCTGGCATTTCCTGGCCTGAGGGTTCCAAACCCTTCCCGGGCTGCCCCCTCCTCCCTGTGTTCCCTCTGGGTGCCATTAGGGGTGGAAAAGGCTGGAACTGATAAAGGATTTAAGGATTTCCTTTGTTCCCTGGGGAGGGGCCCCGCCCTGGGCAAACCTCGGGCAAAGCTCCCACTCCAGCAGGAGCCAGTGAGAATCAGCTGGAATTGGGATTTTACATCAAAACCCCCAGTCTGGGGGGCAGGATAAGGGTGTTGGAGAGAGGGAATGTTCCCCACAAATTTCCATCCTGGCTAATTCCATATTTTCCCTGGCACACTCCCCAGGAAGGGCATTCCCAGACACTTCCGTGGGTGGCTCCCAGGTTTGCAGTGAGTGGAGCCTTTTGTGGGGAACAAAAGCTGGGAGGGGATGGCCCAGCCCTGCCTGGCCCTTCCACCAACAAGTCCCACAAAACAAAGGGGAAAGGTTCTCAAAGGAGCCTCTCAAAGGAGCTGGAGAGCAGCTCCAGACATCCCTGCTGATAAATCTGGGAATGGGTTGGGTGGGAAGGAGCTCATCCCATGGGCAGAGACTCCTTCCCTTCCCTGCCCAGGGTGCTCCAAGTCCTGTCCAGAGTGTCTGGAACTCCCTGGGATGGGGAGCAGTGGGAATGACTGGCTGTAAATCCAGGAGTGGAGTGATGAATCCCTTCCCGTCCCTGATGAATCCCTTCCCGTCCCTGCAGGATTTGGATGTGAGCACTTTGCACCGCACGGAGCTGGAGGTGAAGCTCAAAGGGCTCCAGGAGCTGCTGGAGCTGAAGAAAACCATCTATGAGCAGGTGGGAACACACCTGGAGAGGGCTGAGACAATGTGGGAAACGGCATTTTGGGGACAGATCCTGGATTTCCACCCACGTGGGAGCTTGGCCAGGGTGTCACAGCCATCCCAGTGCTCAGGCAGGACGTGAGGAGTTGATCCCTCCCCTAAAAACAACACTGGAGTGGGGCCAGAACATCCCTTCTGCCCCAGAACTTTTGTGGGGTTCCCCCAGAACAGCCAGAATTCCAACCTCATCCCAAACTGGCTGTTGGGGCCCAGCTCCTGCCCCCAGGGATGGGGTTTGCCCCAGACCTCGGCCCAGGTGAGCCAAATGTTCAGACACCAGGAAGGACCCAAAACCCAGGACAGCTGGAGAACCTGGCTGCTCTGAAACACAGCCCAGCTCCTCCTTTCCCAGGGAATCCAGGGGTCCCCAGGCAGGAGTGATTGCAGCCAGGGGGGAAGGGCCTCCTTCACAACCCTGACTCAGGCCTGGAAAATGTCACCCAGCAGGATCAGCAGAGCGGGAGCACTCAGGATTTATCTAAATTCCAGCAATCCAAACAGTTACAGTGCCTGGTGGAGGAGTATGGACATTCCATGTGGGAAACTGAGGCACAGAGAGGCTGGAGCTGCCTCCCAGCTCAACTGCCCAGGGAGCCTGATCTGCTCTAAAATGAGATTATTCCTCATGCAAGGCAATTTTAGCCCATTTTTTTTGGAAATCAGGCCCTGCTCCAGGGTCTCCACCTGATTTCCCATGGGTGCCTTTAAAAGCTGCATTATTTAACCCTTCATTAATGTAAAAATCTCATCCCAACCTCTCCTGTCTCACCTTCTCTGTGGATTCGATGACATCAGATACAGGCTCATTCCCAGGGGGAGAAAAAATGAGGTAAACTTTGCTTGTTGGGGAGGATCAAGAGAAAATAATTTATTAATTCTCATTAATAAATGACTAGTTTGGGGGTTTTTTATTCACCAGGTGATCCAATATTCCAAATAAACACAAATTTTCTCACCTGCTCCAAGATTAACAAAGAAACTCAGGGATTAAACAGCACTGGGATGAAATCTCCCAATCATCCTGGTTTTTGGGGTGTGTCTGTGTTACCCCTCAGCCACAGAGCCCTTTGTGAGCCCAGCCAGGGAAGGGAAGGGATCAAGGAACACAATTCCTGCTCCAAAGGGAGCTGAGCACAAAGGGAAGGACAGAGCAGAGGGAGGAGGGGAAGGAATTCCTGGTGCAAAGCACGAGGTGCACCTGAGATAAGGGAGCAGCAAGCCTGGGTCCGAGCCTGGGTCCAAACCTGGATCCAAACCTGGGTCCAAGCCTGGGTCTAAACCTGGATCCAAGCCTGGATCCAAGCCTGGGTCCAAACCTGGGTCCAAACCTGGATCCAAGCCTGGGTCCAAACCTGGATCCAAACCTGGATCCAAGCCTGGGTCCAAACCTGGGTCCAAACCTGGATCCAAACCTGGATCCAAGCCTGGATCCAAGCCTGGGTCCAAACCTGGGTCCAAGCCTGGGTCTAAACCTGCATCCAAGCCTGGATCCAAACCTGGATCTAAATCTGGGTCCAAGCCTGGATCCGAGCCTGGATCCAAACCTGGATCTAAACCTGGATCTAAACCTGGATCTAAACCTGGGTCCAAGCCTGGATCCAAACCTGGATCTAAACCTGGATCTAAACCTGGATCCAAATCTGGATCCAAGCCTGGGTCCAAACCTGGATCCAAGCCTGGGTCCAAACCTGGATCCAAATCTGGCTCCAAGCCTGGCTCCAGGGGCCCTTCCAGGCTCCGGGAGGGGAATTCTCAGCTGTGACTTACCCAGAGCAGATGTCCTGGTGGGCTGTAACCCCAGGGGTGCTCCTCTCCCTCCGCACTGCCATTCCCAGGACAGAGGAGTGGAGCAGCTCTGCCAGCCTGGCTGTGCACAGGGAAGGCTCCTGGTTCCCTGAGGAGCCCTAAATCAGGTTCTGGCATCACAAAGAGCAGCCCCAGCCCTGCTGGATCCCACAGCAGAGCTTGGAAAGGGCCTTTTCCAGCCTCCCCAGGCTGTGGAGTGATCCACACTGCCTTTGCTTTCCCAAAACTCTCCCATTGAGTGTGGATTTCAGTGGGTATTGGTCTGTGATCATCAGCTCCAGCTCTGCTCCTGGGGGACGACTGACAGGACAAGAGGAAATGCCAGGAGAGGTTTAGGTTGGATATTGGGGAAAATTCCTTCCTGGAAAGGGTTGTCCAGCCCTGGCATAGCTGCCTAGGGCAGGAGTGAAGTGCCCGTCCCTGGAAGTGCCCAAGGAATGTGTGGATGTGGCACCTAGCGACACAGTCAGGGGTGGCCTTGGCACTGCTGAGGAACAGTTGGAATCTGGTGATCCTCAGGTCTTTTCCAGCCTTAAGGGTCCCAGGATTCTCCCTGCTCCTGGACTAGTCCAAAGGCACTGTTTTGTCAGATGTATTTACCAGTTTGTATCCAAAGATCCCAAACCCCAACTTAAGCTGGGTCTGGATTTTATGGAGCAAATAATACCAGATCCCCAACTCCAGGGTGTGAAAACTTGGGAATTGTCCCCCTCTCCACGTGGAATCTGTTCTGCCAAGCACAGCCCACCTGGAGCTCTCTCTGACTACTGGGAATCTTGGATTTGACCAGATCCTGGGAAGAAGTTCTTCCCTGTGAGGGTGGGGAGGCCCTGGAATGGATTTCCCTGGGAGCTGTGGCTGCTCCATCCCTGGCAGTGTGCCGGGCGAGGCGGGACGGGGCTGGAGCAGCCTGGGACAGTGGGAGGTGTCCCTGCCATGGCAGGGCTGGGACGGGCTGGGCTTTGCTGTTCCTTCCCACCCAAACCATTCCATGAATGTCCAGCTCCGTGTTCTCTTCCCTGGTGTCCCGTGGCTCTGCAGGAACTGGAGGAGCTGCTGACGGAAATCAAGGACATTTCCGTGGTGCTGGGGATCGACAGCTGCTCCCGGCCGGACCTGGGCAGGATCGTGGAGGACGTCAGGGCCCAGTACGAGGCTCTGGCCCTGCGCAGCTGGGAGGAGGCCGAGGCCCTGACCCGGAGGAAGGTACCAGATCCCTGCTCCGTGCTGGGAGAGGCCGGGAAAGGACAGGAGGGGTTGGGCTGGAGACAGCTGGGATGGGAGGGATGGACTGGGAATGGGAATGGAGGGAGGGACAAGGCACTATCCGTGATCACTATCCAGACAGCAAATCCAGAGTTTTGTTACTCTGGGCTTTCTACGCTGGAGGAACCCAGGACATCTGCCAGTGGAGATGGAAATGTCCTTCCAGCTCTCCAAA
>NW_005054610.1:199421-204901 GCF_000277835.1 Geospiza fortis | reverse complement strand
TGGTCCCAGGAGCCAGGTGAGCCCAGCAGAGCCAGAGAGGACAGGAGGGAATCCCAGAGCTTTCCCCAAGTGATCCAGGTGATGCCAGGGCACCAGGTCCAGAGCCACAGCCAGAGAGGACAGGAGTGAGCCCCAGAGCTTTGCCCAGGTAATCCAGTGATGCCAGGGCACCTGTCCCTCTCTCCACAGCTCACCGACAGCAGCTCCCAGCCCGGCTCCTTCGGGGGCCACCTCCTGGACAGCCGGCGGGAAATCGCGGATCTGAACATCCGCATCCAGAAACTGCGCTCCTGCATCGTGTCCCAGAAGAGCCAGGTGAGTCCTGGGGGGGACAACGGGACAGGTGTGACCTGGGTGGGACAATGGGACAGGTGTGACCTGGGTGGAAATAATGGGACGGGGTGTGCTGGGATAATGGGACAGGTGTATGCTGGGTTGGGATAACAGCATAGATGTGTCCTGGGGGAAACAACCAGACAGGTGTGTGCTGGGTGGGATAGCAGGACTGGTGTGTGCTGGGATAGCAGGACAGGTGTGTTCTAGGTGGGATAACAGGACAGATGTGTGCTGGGATAATGGGACAGGTGTGACCTGGGGGGGGATAAGGGGACAGGTGTGTGCTGGGATAACAGGACAGGTGTGTTCCAGGGTGGGATAACAGGACAGGTGTGTGCTGGGATAACAGGACAGGGGTGGAATTCCCTCTCCCAAGCCCCCTCAGCTCCCTGTCCCACGCTCCAGTGCCTGTACCTGGAGGAGCACATCCGCGAGGCTGGCGAGCAGGGGGAGGGGACCCTGAGGGATGCCAAGGCCAAGGTGGCCGGGCTGGAGGAGGCCCTGCAGCGCAGCAGGGAGCACATGGCCCACCTGGTCCGCGAGTACCAGGAGCTCATGAACATCAAACTGGCCCTGGACGTGGAGATCCTCACCTACAGGAAGCTCGTGGAAGGGGAGGAGAACAGGTGAGCCAGGATTCCTCTGCCTCAGGTGGGGAAGGGATGCACCAGGACACTGGGGGGATGGAGACATCGTGGAATCATGGAATGCTTTGGAACCCAGCCCCCCCCTGCCATGGGCAGGGACACCTTCCACAGGCAGGGACTCCTCCCAAAGCCCAGCTTGCCCAAATCCCAAGTTCTGAGTCAGGTACTGAAGGTTTGGTCAAAGGAGGAGCAAATCCTGGTGGTTCCCAGCAGTTCAATCCCATTTCTTGCTCCCAAGTCTTCCTCAGACTCCCCAGGCTGAGGCTCCAGACCCTCTCCAGGTGCTTGGCCCCGGGGCTGTTGAAGCCCATCCTGGTCCTACCACCATCCCAACTGCCCCAGGCCAAACCCCAGCCCTTCCCGCCCCTCTGGGAGAGCTCCAGCCGTGTCCTCACTCTGTGTCCTTCCCTTCCCAGCATGGAGCAGCCCATCCCCACCATCATCAGCGCCGTCCACTCGCGGCCCAGGCCTCGTAAGTGCTGTGATCCCTCTGACCCAGGGGATGGGGGAATGGATGGGAGGGTTTTAACCTGCCCCCTTGTGCCAGTTTCTGCCAGCACCCTGCGGAACTCGCGGCTCTTTGCCCGGGGCTCGGCGCCCACGGAGCCCAGCGGGGGCGGCCCCGGGAGGGCCCGGGACGTGCCGGGGGCTCCGGGGGCTCCGGACACCGGGACCCGGCCCAAGCTCAGCCCCGGGGCCCCCGGGGAGTGCTCCTAGGAGAACGGATGGACGCGGATCCCAAGCACCTGGGAAGCTCCTCCTCCTGAACTCCAGCCCGGGATGAAGGATGAGGGTCCTGTCCAGGCTGTCCCTTGGCTCCGTTCCCAGTCACAGCAGGAACCACCCCAGCACTTCAGGGACTCTCCCATTCCCTTCTCCTTCCTCTCCAGGGCTCCCTTCCCAGGGCATTGGCAGTCACCCCCTGCAATGTGCCCGGCAGGAGAGAAGTGTCCCTACCCCGGTTTTAGCAGCTGCCATCAGTCCCTTCACTGCTGTTGCCAAACCTTTTCCTTGCTCTGACAGGGCTTCCAAGGAAAGCACCATCCAAACTCCACACTGGGGCAGAGGGAGGAAAACAACCCCAGGGATGGATTTGTCACCAGGACTGACAGATCTGGTGACACCCTGGGGTACCCTTGGCCACCTCAGGGCATTCCCTGCCTTCAGGGGGTCCCTCATTCCTTCACCAAAGCTAAAATGCCTCAAAACTCTTGATTCCCATAATCCCTCCCTCTCTCCAGGCTCCGCACAGCAGTTCCAGCTCCTAAAGTTGGGGTATTTAAGTTGGTTCCTATTTAACTGCACTGGGAACAGCCTGGGTGGGGTTGGGAGGGACCTCAAAGCTCATCCCATCCCACCCCTACCGTGGGCAGGGACACCTCCCACTGTCCCAGGCTGCTCCAAGCTCCATCCAGCCTGGCCTTGGGCACTGCCAGGGATCCAGGGGCAGCCACAGCTGCTCTGGGAAATCCTTTCCAGGGCCTCACTACCCTCACAGGGAAGAATTTCCTTCCTAAAATCGAATCCAAATCTTCCCTCTTTCAGCCCAAAGCTGGAGAACTCCCTTGCCTTTGTATTTATTGACCTCAGCTTGTGCCTGACCCCGCTGCCCCCATGGGCCAATCCCAATCCCGATGCTCCAGAGCTCCCAGAGCCAGCCCTGGAAGGGCCAGGTGGCCACAGGTGGGGGATGCTGTGGCCTCTTCCCAACCTCACCCACAATCCTGCAGTATTTTCCTTCCTGGCCCAGCCACTGCCCCTCAGCCCCCCCGAATTCCCAGGTTCTGGGTCCCCATTCCCACATTCCCGTAGGATAGGAAGCACAGCTCTGGCTCGCGGGGTTTGGCTGTCACAATAAAGCTCTGTCACTCGGAATCCATCCTGTCCTTGGTTTTCTCTCAGCCGCCCGCCACAGGCACCTGGAGCAGCAGCTCCCTCCCAGCAGGACTCACCTGGGCACCTGGCGGGTCCTGGCAGCCAGGTGAGGCTGGGATCACTTCCCAGGGACTGGAAGGGCACAGCCCCGGGAGGAGGCTGAGTCCTCAAAACCCCAAATCATGGACAAAGACTCTCTAGTCAAAGTTAGAAAGTGGTGAATCGTGATTCAAGGGCATGGGGCACACATGGGGTGGGATCCAAGGCCTTGGGACCGAATCTGGGAATGAGGGGAACACACTCAGCACTGCTCAGCTTCCCCTTCCCAAACTCCTCCTGCCCCTCTCCGAAGGGGAATTCCTGCACACCTGGGCACCCATTTCCCTGCAGCCCCTCATTCCACAGGTGTCCTTTTGGTGCTCCTTTATCCCCACAGGGCCTTCCCTGGGAGATCCAAACTGGGCAGGTCCATCCTGGGCACCCACATTTTCCTGCAGCCCTTCATTCCAGAGGTGCCCTTTGGATCACAGGTGCTCCCTGTTCCCCTGGGAGTCCAAAGGGCCCCCAAGGTGCCACAGAACCCAAATCTGGGAGCAGATCTCCAGGCCCAGGGCAGGGGGGTGGGAGACAGAGGATGGGAAGGACATTCCAGAGCAGAGGAAAGAGTTCAATCCAGTTTCCCAGCCTGGCAGGATGGGGAAGGGGGGGCTCTGAGCAGCTTGCTCCCAGTTGGGCAGGGTTCGTGCAGGGCTGCCTCCGGAGCCAGGAACCTGCAGAGCCCTTGGGAAAAGCCCTTGGGAAAAGCCCTCCCCAGGCAGAGGAACAGAGCAGCTGGGAAGGGCTCTGTGCTCAGAGCAGCCCCATTCCCAGGAGCAGGAGCAGGGCTGGTGTTGTCTGGGATGAGGCTGCAATGGGAGCCTGGGACAGAATCACAGAATCACAGAATTTCTAGGTTGGAAGAGACCTTTAAGATCATTGAGTCCAACCCATCTTCTAACACCTCAACTAGATCATGGCACCGAGTGCCAGATCCAGTCTTTTTTTAAACACATTGAGGGATGGGTCACATTTTAAACACATCGATGGGATGGTGACTCCACCACCTCCCTGGGTAGATGATTCCTGTATTTGATCACTCTTTCTGTGAAAAACTTCCTCCTTAATTCCAGTCTGTATCTCCCTTGGCGCAGCTTGAGACTGTGTCCTCTTGTTCTGCCTGTTGTTGCCCGGAGAAAGAGAGCGACCCCAGCTCAGCACAGCTGCCCTTCAGGGAGCTGCAGAGAGTGACAAGGTCACCTCTGAGTCTCCTTTTCTCCAGGCTGAACAACCCCAGCTCTGGGCTGGGACACCCCAGCTGGGGGAACTCAGGGAGGGCTGGGGCTCAGCTGAGGCTTTCCCGCTGCTTTTCCTCCCTGACCTTGGATTTTGGGGATCTCTTTGCTGTTTCTGAGCCTTCTCCACCCACGGGACTGGGAGAGATCCCTGAGGCCACAGCAGGGCATTAAAGGCTTGGTTTGAGATTTGGGATTTTGGCTGCACTCCTGGACTCAGGTCCCCGTTCTGCACAGACCCAACCCAGCGTTGCCCGTCCCACTGCTCCCAGCCTCGGCTCCCTCAGAGGGCACCAGGGAATGGCTCCATCCAGAATTCCTGCCCTCCATACAGGGGAGCTGAGCTGAGCTCTGCCTGCGATGATCCTTGGCTTTGGGAGGCCCATCCTGCCCCTCCACCATCCCTCCCTCGCTGGGACCCAGCCTCTTCCTCAGGGCAAACTCCCGTGGCTGTTCTCACCCCAGAGTCACAACCAGCCCCAATTCCAGCTGTAAATTCCCCAGGCAATTGCTGCAGGCTCCAGGCAGCACCATCAGCTCAGAACCCCCCAGAAAATCCCTATCCCAGCCCTTCACTAAAGGTCCTGGCTGCACCCCTCGTGTTGTCCAGATCAGTGCTGCCAATCCAGAATAACACACACTGGATTTACCTTTATTCAGGGATAGAATGTGAAAAAAAGGGGAAACAGAGAAGGATGCAGTGGTGAAGGGCAGCCCCAGGATTGTCACATCCCTGGTTTTGGCTCAAAATGCCACCAAATCCCACCTGGCTGCTTCCTAAAAATTCCTAAGGTCTGAAAGGATCCTGAATTTGGGCAGGGGTGGAGGTGGTGGTGGGGGGGAAGTTGATAGAAAAGCTCAGGTTTTATGGAAAAAGGGATGCTTGTGTGATGGTAGAGGGTGCTGGGGGATGTGGAGGCCATGCTCACTTTCTCAGATCCATGTAAAAAATGCAGCAGGGCCTGAGGATTGCTGGGAAAACAGGATTAGGGATTGTAATTAACTAATAAATGGGATAATTAACAGCATTCCCCCGTTTATGGCTCAATAACAGCGTTTTATGGCCAGTTCCAGTGATCCCCTTCAATCAGTCACCCCTGGGGTGCCAGGGCACATTCCCCACGGGGATTTGGGAGCTGCTGAGGGTATCTGTGGGATCAGGGGATATTTATCCCTCTTATCTGCCAGGCCCCGCAGGAATCCACGGCCCAGCCCCCTCCAGGCCGTGCCGTATCAGCTCCAGCCGCTCCCGAGGGTGATCCCATCCCTGCCTCGAGCCTCTCCAGGACCG
>NW_005054610.1:197263-199411 GCF_000277835.1 Geospiza fortis | reverse complement strand
CCGGCCGCCGGAGCACGGGGGGGAAGCGGCTCTGGGAGCGCATCCCGGGATCCGCGCACCGGGAGCGAGCTCCGGGCTCTGGGAGCGCATCCCGGGATCCGCGCACCTGCAGCAGCCAGGAGCGAGCTCTGGGCTCCCGCAGCGCATCCCGGGATCCGCGCACCCGGAGCGAGCTCCGGGCTTTGAGAGCCCACCCCGGGATCCGCTCACATGCAGCGGCCAGGAGCGAGCTCCGGGCTTTGGGAGCGCATCCCGGGATCCGCGCACATGCAGCGAGCTCCGGGCTTTGGGAGCGCACCCCGGGATCCGCGCACTGGGAGCGAACTCTGTGCTTTGGGAGCGCATCCCGGGATCCGCGCACCTGCAGCGGCCAGGAGCGAGCTCCGGGCTCCCTCTGCCGGGCAGGTGACGCCGCTGCAGCGCCTCCCCAAATCCCCAACAATCCCCGGCCTGCGGAGAAAGGGGAACAGCTCCCGAGGAGCGAGGCACGGAGGGGATGCTAAAGGGGATCCTAAAGGGGACCCTACAGGGGATCCTCCTACAGGGAATCCTATATGGGATCCTACAGGGGATCTACACGGGACCCCACAAGAGCTCCTACAGGTGACCCTACAGGGAATCCTACAGGGAATCCTACAGGGGCCCTAAATGAGATTCTACAGGGGATCCTACTACAGGGGACCCTACAGGGAATCCACACGGGATCCTACAGGAGTCCTACAGGGAATCTGCACTGGTTCCTACATGGGACCCTACATGGGATCTTACAGGGGATCCTACATGGGACCCTACAGGGCATCCTACATGGGATCGTACAGGGCATCCTACATGGGATCGTACAGGGAATCCTACAGGAGATCATACAGGGAATCCTACCTGGGACCCTGCTGCCCAGAGCAGCTGTGGCTGCCCCATCCCTGGCCGGGCTGGACGGGGCTTGGAGCACCCTGGGATGGTGGGACCTGTCCCTGCCCGCTGCTTTAGGGTCTCTTCACCCCTGAACCATTCCCTGGTTCTGTGATCCAAAAGGGCATTTCTGACCCACCAGGAGCTCCCATCCAGCTGGGAATGACTCCTGGGATCCAGCCTGGCTGTTCCATGGCTCCCAGACCCGCTGGAATCACTCTGGGAAGGTGGAACAGCTCCCTAGGTGAGGAACCCTGCATCTCATCCCACCTGGACCAGCCTTGGCTCTGTCGCCTTCCCTCCCTGGGCTCGGGTCACAGCAGTCTCTGGCTGTGCTGAAACATCCCCAGATCCTTTCTGACTCCACTTTTTTATCCTCTAAGGGCCAAGTCCTCCAGGAACACACCCAAAACATTTTTATTGGGGGAAAATCCCTTTTCCCATCTGGAAGCTCAGCTCACAGCCCCTCTGCTCCCCAGGAAACAGCTGCAGGTGGGAGCACTCCTGGTTTCCTTCCAGCTCTCCCCAGTGGGTTTAGGGAGGCGCCCTCAGTCTGGGAGCAGCCAGGCCTTGTCCCAGTCCTTCCCAGAGCCTGGAGAAACCCAGCACCAGCTGAGTCCTGCTCAGCCCCAGAGGGGAGCCAACCCCCCCACGTGTGCCATGGGGTGAAATGTGTGGGAAGGGAGCTGGAAATGTCCTGGCACGGGGAACTGATGGCCCGGGGCTCCCACTGCAGCTCCAAACCCAGTTTAATCCACCCATCCCAGTTCTCCCACAGCTGCTCCCCCACTTCCAGCCAACACCTGGCATGACTCCAGTGGGACAGGAGGAGGGAGGTGGGCGCTCCAGGCCCTCTCCTGGCCTGGCACAGCTGTTTGCAGGGATGGAAGTGGCTCTCCCCAGCCACTGGGAAAAGGAGCTCCCTCACTTTGGGGAAAAGACGGGGTGGGATTTCCCTTTCCTGCACCGTCCTGGCCCAAACCGTGCCTCAGTTTCCTGGCTTTTTTCACCTGCAGCCTCGGGGAGGATAGGATGTGGGGGGAGAGGGAAATTTTGTTTTCTTAATGAAATGCTCCGGGACAGAGCAGGGAATTCTGCTGGCAGGGAAGGGCTCGGCGGGGATTTGTCCCTCTCCTTGTCCCCAGGCTCGAGGGGATCACCAGCCCGACCCCGGGTGCCCAAACCCCTCCGGGAGCCCCAGATCCACGGGCTGGCAGCAAACAAATCCCTGCATTGTGTCCG
>NW_005054610.1:195503-197070 GCF_000277835.1 Geospiza fortis | reverse complement strand
GTGGCCGCCCCGGCTCCGTTTTAAGGCGGGGCGACACCTTTCCCTCCCCCATTGCCAGCCATTCTCCACACCGGAGGTGGAACAGTTCACCCTGTGTCCCCCCTAAACCCGCCTGGGATTGGGATTCATCCCCCTAAACCCGCCTGGGATTGGGATTCATCCCCCTAAACCCGCCTGGGATTGGGATGCACCCCGTGCCCGGCTGGGATCGCGATTCATCCCCTCTGTGCCTGGCTAGGATGGGGATTCATTCCCCTAAACACATCTGGGATTGGGACTCGTCCCCCTAAACCTGCCTGGGATTGGGTTTCACCCCCTCCTAAACCCGACTGGGATTGGGATTCACCCCCTGAGCCCATCCAGGACCGGGATTCACCCCCTGAGCCCGGCCAGGACCGGGATTCACCCCCTGAGCCCATCCAGGACCGGGATTCACCCCCTGAGCCCGGCCAGGACCGGGATTCACCCCCTGAGCCCATCCAGGACCGGGATTCACCCCCTGAGCCCGGCCAGGACCGGGATTCACTGCCGGCCCTGGGATGTGCCAGCCCCAAGATGTGCCTGCCCTGGATGTGCCGGTCCCGGGATGTGCCAGCCCCAGCCCTGGGGCTCCAGCCCTGGCACCGGGGTCTGGGGGCCCTGTCTGGGCCGGGGGATTGGCCCAGGTGACCTCCACAGGTCCCTCCCAACCCCAGGTGTTCTGGGATCCAGGGACCTCACCTGGATCCCAGCCCGAAGGTGCCACCAGGCCGGGGGACACGGGAGGGACCCCGATGTGCTGGCACAGCCGGGCGCTGTCCCTGTGTCTGTCCCTGTCCCCTGTCCCGTGTCAGCCCCGGAATTTGGGAAAAGCAGAGTTGCTGTCGAGACCCAAGACATTCCTCTGGCTGCCCTAAGTGATTCGAGACCCTGGCAAAGAGCTCAGAGAGCTTAGCACAGTCAAAAACACCTGGGCCTTCGATTTTAGTCCATAGAAAAAATTACCAACTTTGTGTGAAGATTTACAAGCCACAAAAATCTTGAGTAGAATGATAGTGAATTTGTCACAAAGTGAAAAAGTAGAATTTTAAGGTTTTAGAATGCGGGTTCAGGAAGCAAGATAGAAGAATCTAAGCATGTCCTGTCCTTCTTCTTGCCCTCCAACTCCTGCTGTGATGGTGGCACTTTTGGATTGGTTTAGAGCAGAGACAAACTGTCCAACATGGGTGATAGGCATTAGAAAATTATTGCAAATAAAGTACAGGTAGTTTTTAGTATAAAAAGCCAACACCACCCCAAGGGTAGTCAGTGTGCCTTGGACAGACCTGCTGGACAGAACTCAGAGGTCAGAGAAAGAATGTGATAGACAAGAGAAAATAAACAACCCTGAAAAGCAAAACCGACGAATCTCGACTGCTTCTGGGGAAAAAAACAAAAACCAAAAAAAAAAGACTTTCTAATACCCCAAACTTGAACCCCAGGAACCCGAGGAGCTGCCTGGCTGTGCTGCAGGAGCGGTGCCAGCCCAGCCCCGGGGCTGGGAGTGCCCCGTGTGCCACCCCCGGGCCGGGCACTGCAGAGCAGACGG
>NW_005054610.1:173975-194958 GCF_000277835.1 Geospiza fortis | reverse complement strand
TTTGGGGTTTTTGGGGGGGGGGGGGTTTTAGGGTTTTTGGGGTTTTTTTTGAATAGGGGTTCAGAAGCCAAGATGGAAGGATTTGGGCGTGCCTTGTCCTTCTTTCTCCTTCTTCCCAGCCTCCATCTTCTGGGTGGTGCTGGCACTTTTGGATTGGTTTAAGGTAGGACCACGCTGCCTAACGTAGGTGATAGGTATTGGAAAATAACTGTAAATAAAGGATACATGGTTTGTAGTATAAAATGTTGACAGCAGCCCAAGGGTGGGCAGAGTGCCTCTGACTGAGCTGCTGAACGGACCTCAGCAGGCCAGAGAAAGAATGTGATAGATAAGAGAAAATAAACAACCTTGAGAACCAGAGCTGAGGAATCCTGACTCCTTCTTTGAGCACCGGGCTGGGAAAAAGAGACTTTTAACACTGCAGGAACCATTTCCAGCTGCCCCTCGGCACTGGCTGAGCTCCTGCTCCAGGGCCTTCCCCGCTATCCAGACCTGTCCCTGGGCTCAGCTGGGGAACAGGAGGCTCAGGGGGGACCTTCTCCCTCTCACAACCCCTGACGGGAGGGAGGGGTCGGCGTCTGCTGCCAGGAACGAGTGAAAACGGCCTCAAGGTGCACCAGGGATGATTTAAGTTGGATTTAGGAACAATTCCTCACTGAAAGGGTTGGGAAGCACTGGAAGGGCTGCCCAGGGCAGGGGCAGAGTGCCCATCCCTGGAAGTGTCCAGAAATGTGTGGCTGTGGCGCTTGGGGACACGGTCAGGAGGTGGCCGGGGTGGTGCTGGGTTGGACCTGATGCTCCCTGAGGGCTTTTCCAGCCTTTGCAATTCCATGGTTTGTGGACAGCAGCGACCAGAGGTGGTTCCTGGGTGTGGAGCTGGGTTCAGCTCGTCCTGCCCACTCTCTTGAGGCGCCGAGCACCATCCCAGAACTGCCTGTCCACGATCAGCTGGAGACCACGAGGCTGGAGGGGGTGGAAGGAGCCCCAAGCACAGCACGAGTTCCCCATGGGACACAGCTTGGGCCGGGACACCCTGGAGCCAGGGAATGCTCTGGGGTGGGGAGCAGGGAATGGGGTGAGGGATCAGGGAATGGTCTGGATTGAGGGATCACGGAGGGTCTGGGGTGAGGGATCTCAAAGCTCAGCCCATCCCAAACCCTGCCATGGCAGGGACACCTCCCACTGTCCCAGTCCTGTCCAACCTGGCCTTGGAGCTGCCAGGGATGGGGAATCCTTCAGGAAATCCATTCCAGGGCCTGCCCACCCTCACAGGGAGGAATTCCCTCCCTCTGGCTGTGGGAGCCATTCCCTGTGTCCTGGCACTCCAGGCCTTGCCCCCAGTCCCTCTCCAGCTCTCCTGGAGCCCCTTTGGGCACTGGAAAAGGCTCCAAGGTATCTCCAGAGCCTTCCCTTCTCCCAGCCTGCTCCATCCCAGCCCCACGGATCTCTCTGATGCACAAATTCACCAGGAACTCTCCAAACCTCAGGGAGCTGGGATCCACAGAGGGATCTGGGGGATCTGGGACAGTGCTCTGTGTCCATGGAGGAGCCACAGGGATCTGGGACAGTGCCCTGTGTCCACGGAGGAGCCAGAGGGATTTGGGACGGTGCCCTGTGTCCATGGAGGAGCCAGAGGGATTTGGGACAGTGCCCTGTGTCCATGGAGGAGTTTGGAGGAGCCAGAAGGATCTGGGGGATCTGGGACAGTGCTCTGTGCCCACGGAGGGGTCTGGAGGAGCCAGAGGGCTCTGGGGGTTGCAGTTCTGTCCCTGTGTCCACAGACGGAGCCAGCAGGAGCAGAAAAGCCCCAGCTCAGCAGGGAAAGGAGCTCCCGGGGGTTGCTCGTGCCCAGCCCCTGGAGCCCCGCCAGGAATGCACAGTGGGAGCGGAGCGGAGCCGCTCCTGCCGGGACCTGCCGCGCTTGCGACGCTCCGGGCGCACCCAGAAATTCAGAGCTTCGGAAAAAAAACCCTCAGCACCTGGGCAGGGGAGGGGCAGGGAGAGCAGGAACCACTTCAGAGCTGAGGAATCCCGGGGTGACTCAGCCCTGACGCAGGAAGCAAACAGGGCTGGGAATGGTGGGACAGGGTCGGGCAGCCCCGGGAGGGATCCGGGGGCCAGGGAGCCCCTCTGCCCCTGTGCCCAGGGAGATTTGGACCATCAGAGCTCGTGGGATGTTTTCAGCTGCAGCAAAGCTGCTCCAAGCACTTCCCAACTTCCCAACACCCACCTTTATCTGGCTCAGAACCAGCTCCAAACTCTCCTTCATCCCAGCGCTTCTCAGGCTGGTGAAATCCCAGTGCAGCACCAAGAGCGGCCCCCTGCCCACAGAGAAGCAATTCAGCCTTGGGAAAAGGGAATATAAAACACCTGGAGCTTTATTTCCCATGCTTCCAGAGCCAGAGGGATCTGTCACTTCCTCTGGGCAGGAGAAGGGAAGTAGGAATGAGGACCCCACCACGGACTCCTGGATTAGTCCCAGAATCCCAGGAAGGTTTGGGTGGGAAGGGGCCTCAAAGCCCATCCCATTCCTGACACCTTCCACAGCCCAAGCTGATCCAGGCCCTGACCAGCCTGGCCTGGGATGGGGCAGCAGGATTTTGGGGCACTGGGAAGCACTTGGAGCTCTGGGGGTTTGGAATTGCAAGGAGAGGAGTGAAACAGCCCCAGCTCAGTGCCTCAGCTCTGGATCCACTCTGGATTTACATCCCCTGCCCTCCACAATGGGTAAATCCAGCATTCCCTGGTTCATTCCCCAGAATGAGGGATCTGCACCAGTTCATCCCCAGCATTCCCAGTGGTGACACCAGTTTAATCCCAGTTCCTGAAGTGAGGACCCCATGGAATCCCAGCTGCTCTCCTGGTTCAAACCAACAATGGAAAACCCTCAAAAACTGGCACCCCAAACCCAGACTAAACCAGGGGGAATAAATCCAAATATCTGGATCACAAGACACTCAAAAAACCCCAGAGTTCATCTAGCCTTGCATTTGCCATGGGGAATCTGAAATTCAGGAGCATGAGAGGTTTCCCCTCTTCAGAGCCCCCACGGGATCAGCCCTGTCCGAGCTCCCCCAGCTGCTTTTGGGGAGCACCAGTGGAGCCTCTGGATGGGGGGCTGGATTCCCTCCATCCCCGCTCCTGGCAGTTCCCAGCAGCAGCTCCTGCCATGGCCCACACCCACGGGACACGCTCTGACCTGAGCTGGGATTGGCGTCGGCCCACGCCCGGCGCTGGCAGCAGCTCTGCACTTACACAAGGCAGCGAGAGCTTGGGCAGGAGCAGGGGGTCCCACCTGGAGCAGAGCGTCCCACCTGGAGCAAGGGGGCCCACCTGGAGCAGGGCAGGGAAAGCTTGGGCAGGAGCAGGGGATCCCAGCTGGAACAGGACAGGAGATCCCAGCTGGAGCAGGGCAAGGGATCCCAGCTGGAGCAGGGCAGGGAAAGCTTGGGCAGGAGCGTGGGGGTCCCACCTGGAGCAGAGGGTCCCACCTGGAGCAGGGGGGCTGACCTGGAGCAGGGCTGGAGTCCTACCTGGAGCAGGGCAGGGAAAGCTTGGGCAGGAGCAGGGGATCCCACCTGGAGCAGGACAGGGGATCCCAGCTGGAACAGGACAGGAGATCCCAGATGGAGCAGGGCAGGGATCCCAGCTGGAGCAGGACAGGGGATCCCAGATGGAGCAGGACAGGGAAAGCTTGGGCAGGAGCGTGGGGATCCCACTTGGACCAGAACAGGGGATCCCACCTGGACCAGGACAGGGATCCCATCTGGAGCAGGGCAGGGGATCCCACCTGGGGCAGGGGATCCCACCTGGACCAGGACAGGGATCCCACCTGGACCATGGCAGGGGATCCCACCTGGCTACAACACAGGATCCCACCTGGACCAGGACAGGGATCCCACCTGGAGCAGGGCAGGGGATCCAGGGGCTGGTGGGACCGAATTCCAACACAAACTGCCCCAGTGTCCCCCAGGAACAGGAATCCCCACCTTGCTGGAAGCTCCTCAGCCCACCTTGAGTGGCGGAAGGAGCAACTCAGGGCCTTGTGTTTGGCTCTATAAAACAGGCCTCGAGCGGCTCCAGCCCCTGCTCTGCATAAAATCCCAGTCCACAGCTGGGAATTGCCTTTGGACTGCTCACCCTATTCCTCACTTCCTCCTGGGAAGGGGCAGCATTCCCACCTCTCCTTCCCACAGAGGCTGAGCTGTTCCAACCAGGAAAGAGCCCCAAATTCTCCACTCAGGCAAAGAACCTCCCCCCCAGCTGCTCCCTGTGCTTGGCCATCCTGGCTTCCCAGTCCCCCAAAATCTGCTGCCCCATCCCCAAGCCAGGCTGGTCGGGGCTTGGAACACCTTGGGCTGTGGAAGGTGTCAGGAATGGGATGGGCTTTGAGGTCCCTTCCCACCCAAACCATCCTGGGATTCTGGGACTAATCCAGGGGTACCTGAAGGAGGCATTGACAGAGTTGCCTTCCCTGCCAGCTAAAACCCTGCAGAATTCCAGCTGCAGCACAAATGGGATGAATCCCTGTGGAATTTGTGGGAGCTGGGCCCCTTTAACAGTCCCTTTGTGCCAATTCCTGTGTGTTTTACTCTGAACTGGGAGGTTTTTACCAACCATCCCAACCATGCCAGGAATGGGGTGGGGATGTTTTGACAGGGAGTCCTGGATCACGTCCACATCCCACCCAGCTCCCTCCTCTCACCTCTCCCTGCTGCCCGACGTGCTCAGTTCTGTGTCAAGAGACTGGAATTTGAGAGAAAACAGACTCAGAGAGCAAACCCTGCCCAGAGCAGGGGGGAACCCAGGGATATCAGCCCCAGGATCTCACACACGGCTCCCTTTGTGTGCGAATGGAACATGTGGGGCTAAAACACACCTGGGGGGGCATCCCTGAATCCCACCGTGTGGGAGCATCCCTGAAAATCCAGGTGCACATCCCTGTTTTCAGCGAGGATCCTCGTTTTTCCTCACCTGCCTGGGAAAGGCGCCGGGGCGGCTCCGCCCGGCCCCGGGGCAGCTTCGGGAGCCGCTGTGGGCGCGTCCCCGGAGCCTCCCGAGCTGCGATCGCTCTGATCCTCCCGCGTCCCTGCCCTGGGCTGGGAACGCCGCGGCTCCAGCCCCAACCCACTTTCGCTGGGTTTTGCACAGGAGGCAAATCTCGGCGCTGCAAAGCTCCCGCATCAGCACATCGGCAGGAGCGGAGCCTGCCCGGCCAGCCTGGCACGGAAATGCCAAGGCCAGGCAAGGGGGGGCTCCTGGAGGTGCCCAGCTCCTGTTCCGGCCCTCCCAAGGTCCCTTGGTGGTGCTGCTGGGGCTGGGCTCGATGATCCCAAGGGTTTCCTACAACCTTGGTGATTCTGTGATTCCACAATTTCCCATCCTTTCCCTCTGACCCAGCCACCTCCAATGCCCAGAGTCCACCTGGAACCATCCTGGATCCACGGCTCAGAGCCCAGGAAAGCATCCTCCTGTCATGGGCAAGGTGGGACCTTTCCCTGCTCTGCCACCACCCAAAGCTGGATTTCTGTGATGGGACATCACAGAGAGGGGCTGGGGTGAGCCACTCTGCAGGACCCCCCTCCAAGGGAGCCCATGGCTTGTTGCCCTGATTTTTTAAGATTTTCTAAGCCTTCTGATGTTTACATTCTTGTAATGAACTTTCTCACACACTTTTCTGTAAATAACTTATTTTTTGCTTTCTTTTATAGAAAGAAGAGAAATTTGATGGACTGTTAGTTTGTCCAGTGTCATTGGAGAGGTGGCATTTTCACCCTCCAATCCACTGTCACTTTTGGAAAACTGTAAATCTTGGAGTCAGAAAATAAACTTCCCTTTTTTCGCCTTGAGAGCAGCGGTGTGTGCGTATTGCTGCCTTCTGCGACTTTCCCAAAACCCTCTGATTTTGTAGATTCCCACATGTGCACTCGTGTTGTTTCGTGTCCTGTAGTGACAATGGCTCCTCCGGGCTTCCCAAAGCCTTGCAGAGCCTTGGGACGCTCCTGCACGAGGTGTTCCCTCAAGGATCAGTGGATTCAGGCCCACCCTGCACCTGAAATCAGAGCCCAAAGGAACCAAGTTCTGCATCAACCAACTGGGGTCATCCTGGGGGTATTTCCCAGGGAACAGGGGGAGAATCATGGAATCCCAGAAGGAGTTGGACTGGGAGGGGCCTGGAAGCTTCCAGGGCTCTCTGGAACCTCCAGGTGCCCTGTCCCATCCTCTGCTCCTGTGTCCACACCCCCATTGGATCAGAGGCTTTATGGGCATTTCCACTCTCACTAAAACACTCCTTCGCCTTCCAATTCTCTAAATCCTCAAAAATCCTTACAACCCTTCCTTTGGAGCTCGAAGGGGAAGCAGCCCAGCTCCACCACGGAGCCCAGATCCTCCAAGGCCTTACAAAGCCTTTCCTGGCTGAGCCTGTCCTGTGTGAGTCAGCTCCGCACAACGCCCGAGTCAGCACTTCCCACAAAGCAGCTGGAGCTGCGCCTGGAAAAACGGAGCCACATCCCCAGGAGGGACCGGCCGGGACCTGCCGGGCTGGCACAGGCCACGGGGAATGTGCTGGGGACAGCAGCCGCCAGAAACGCCCAGCAAGAGAGAACAGGGAGCAGCTCTGCCTCCCCCCCAGGCACAGCGCCCTGCCTGGCACATGGCACAGCCTCCTGGGAAACCTGGAGCCAGCGCAGCCTTCCCCAGGCTCCTCTGGGATCCCCCAGGTCAGGTCCGCACTGGGGCTACCTGGCAGAACCCAGCACATCCCTCTGGCTGCCCTGGAGGGCTCCAGCCCCTGCCAGGGGGCTCAGAGACCCTGCACAGGGCCCAGGACCCCTGTCTTGGGTGGCAAGGGACATTAAAACTCATCGAGTGCCACCCCTGCCATGGCAGAAAGCCATCCCAGGGCCCCCCCACCCTCACAGGGAGGAAATCCCCCTTGTCCTGTCCCTCCGTCCCTTGTCCCCAGTCCCTCTGCTGTTCTCCTGCAGCCCCTTCAGGCCCTGGAAGGGGCTCCAAGCCTTTGATTTTGACCCATGGAAAAAACGACCAAACTTCTGTGAGGATTTACAAGCCACAGAAGTTTAAGTAGAATGATAGCTAGCTTGTCACAGGGTGAAAAGTAGAATTTTGGGGGTTTTAGAATGGGGATTCAGGAGGCAAGATGGAGGGATTTGGGCGTGCCTTGTCCTTCTTTCTCCGTCTTCCCAGCCTCCATCTTCTGGGTGATGCTGGCACTTTTGGATCGGTTTAGGGTAGGGACAGACTGCCTAACATAGGTGACAGGTATTGGAAAATAACTGTAAATAAACTACCCGTAGTTTTTCGTATAAAAAGACAACACCGCCCTGAGAGCGGCCAGTGTGCCTCTGACTGACCTGCTGGGCAGAACTCAGCAGGTCAGAGAAAGAATGTGATAGATAAGAGAAAATAAACAACCTTGAAAACCAGAGCAGAAGAATCCTGACTCCTTCTTCAGCAGCCAGGCTGGAAAAAGAGACTCTGACGCATCTTGGGGTCATCCTGACCCCGGAGACCCCCGAGAGTTACCCAGGCCAGGTGAGACCCCAGCCCCAGCACCCACAGCAGGACCCTCAGGAGAAGGAGCTCAGGAGGGCACGGCCAGCAGGAGCCCCAAGAACTCCTGTTCCATTCCCAACCTCATCCAGGCTTAGCCAAGCTCAGGTGAGATTCCCACGTCCAGGCTCAACCTCCAGGAGAATGGAGCTCCTGAGCACAAGGCGCAGGAGGCACTGCAGGAATACCTGACTCCCAAACCTCATCCACACTCAGGGTGTTGATGGTGGTCACAAGGGTTTTGGGGTGAAGGAAGAGACGAGATGGGCTCCATGATCAGAAGGCTTGATTTATTACGTTATGATATATACATCTATTTAAACTATACTAAAAGAAAAAGAAAGGGAGAGTTTCCAGAAGCTGCTAGCTACCTAAGAAAAGTAAAGAATGATAAACCTCACTCTCCTGGACTGTCTCCAAGAGAGCTCCGTCCTGCGCTGGCCACCAACTCCAAACATCCAAACTGGGCCAATCCAGGCAGACCTGCCACATTCCACAGCAGCAGATAACCCATTGTTCATGTCTGGTTGCTGAACTTCTCAGCTTCAGCCGGAAAATCCTAAGAGAGGATTTTTCATAAAAGAAATGTCTGTGACACTGGGGCTCAGGAGATACTCCAGGAATGTCCAATTTGATTCCCAATTCTCATCCAGTCACCCTCCTTTCCTCCCTCCCTGCTCTCCCAAGCAGCTCCCAGGCTCACAAATCCCATGGGATCCCCGTTCTCTCTCCCTAACCACCTTTTCCACTCAGACCTTCCCTGCACGTTCCTGTGCTCCCAGGTGCAACCCCTCTGCTCTCTCCTGGCTTTTCCATGGAAACCTGGACACCTTTCCCACCTGCCTGAGCCCTGAACAAGCTGTCCTGGAAGAAGCCAAACCAGGTGGGATGAGGCTGGGTGGAAATGGAGCCTTCCAGGTCCCCGTGGCTGCTGGATCCAAGGACAAGGCTGTCAACAGCTGGGATCCACAATGGGATTGGGGCAGGCCAAAGACAGCTCCAGGGGTTCATCCTGTGGGAATTCTGAGGAAAGGACTGAGCCCCACCTGTGTCAGCAGTGGGGCAGGGGTGGAGGTAAAGCCCCACCTGAGGAATGGGCTGCAGGGGCTGGGGGACAGGAAATCCTTTGGGATCTGCCCCAGTTATCCCCCAGGAGCTGGCACTGGTCAGGCTGGGAATGTCCAGCCAGACAACACAGCAGCCACTCCCTCAGATCATTGCCAGGAGACCCACAAGCCCTGGACAGAAGCCACCACACATCCCAGAGGTGCCTTCACAACTTCCAAATTCCCCTGTGTCCCTGCACTGGCCACCCTGGGAGACACCTACAGAGGATGTTCCTGCCCGAGGGGCTGGATCTTCTCCAGGTGGACGCGGAGCCAGAGCAGCTCCCAGGGCCTTTGGAGGAGATATTCCATATTTGCACACATTTATTAGAGATTTGGGGAAAATTCTTTATGGAAGGGTTGCCCAGCCCTAAAAGGCTGCCCCAGGGCAGGGGCAGGGTGCCCATCCCAGAAAGTCCCAGCAATGTGGGAATGTGGCACAGTCAGGGGTGACCTTGCTGGCGCTAGGTTGGACTCGATGCTCTCCGAGGGCTTTTCCAACCTGAACAATTCCATCATTCCTGGCTCAGGCTGTGTCCCCTGCTCTGAGGGACAACAAGACTGGCTGGATTAGAGGAGTTTTTCCCATAAAACCTTCACTCTCCTGCCTGTTTTCCTCACACAGGGAATGGGAATTCTGCCCAAAATGCCAGGAAGGATCTCTTCCCTCACAGCACTCCCTCCACTGAGCTTTTCCCAGCACCATCTCACACAGATCCATGGAATGGTTTGGGTGGGAAGGGACATTAAAGGGACATTAAAACCCATCAAGTGCCACCCCTGCCATGGCAGGGACACCTCCACTGTCCCAGGCTGCTCCCAGCCCTGTCCAGCCTGGCCTTGGGCACTGCCAGGGATCCAGGGACAGCCACAGCTTCCAGGGAAATCCATCCCAGGGCCTCCCCACCCTCACAGGGAGGAAATCCCCCTTGTCCTGTCCCTCTGTCCCTTGTCCCCAGTCCCCCTGCTGTTCTCCTGCAGCCCCTTCAGGCCCTGGAAGGGGCTCCAGGCTCTCCTATCCCTTCTCCTCCCCAGGTGAGCACCCCCAGCTCTCCCAGCCTGGCCCCAGAGGGGCTCCAGCCTTTGAATCCATGCTGGGAGTGCCTGGAGCCGGGGTGTCCAGCAGGGATGTTCCCAGAGTTAATGGAGATGCAGAGACAGAGCTGAGCCATCGCAGGGCTGGCAGGTTCGGGAGCCTCCCTGCTCCCTCCCTGCTGCCTCTGTTTGATCCCTGGAGGATCCCAGGAGCTGCTTTGATGCGTCAGCTGGGCAGCAGGGCCTGTTCCAGCACGACTGCTCCAGATTCCTGCGGGAACAAAGCTGCACCTCAGCAGCTTCCAGAGGCTGGGACTGGCCCTGGGGCAGAGCAGGGACACCGAGTGACACAGAGAGACCCCTCAGCATCAGAGAGAGCCCTCAGCATCAGAGAGAGCCCTCAGCATCAGAGAGAGCCCTCAGCATCAGAGATCCCTCAGCATCAGAGAGACCCCTCAGCATCAGAGACCCCTCAGCATCACAGAGTCCTCAGCATCAGAGAGAGCCCTCAGGATCAGAGAGACCCCCTCAGCATCAGAGACCCCTCAGCATCAGAGACCCCTCAGCATCAGAGAGATCCCTTCAGCATCAGAGAGACCCCTCAGCATCAGAGAGACCTCAGCATCACAGAGTCCTCAGCATCAGAGAGAGCCCTCAGGATCAGAGAGACCCCCTCAGCATCAGAGACCCCTCAGCATCAGAGAGCCCTCAGCATCAGAGAGACCCCTCAGCATCAGAGACCCCTCAGCATCACAGAGCCCTCAGCATCAGAGAGACCCCTCAGCATCAGAGACCCCTCAGCATCAGAGAGACCCCTCAGCATCAGAGAGACCCCTCAGCATCCGAGAGACCCCTCAGCATCAGAGACCCCTCAGCATAGAGAGGCCCCCTCAGCATCAGAGAGACCCCTCAGCATCAGAGAGACCCCTCAGCATCAGAGAGAGCCCTCAGGATCAGAGAGATCCCTCAGCATCAGAGAGATCCCCTCAGCATCCGAGACCCTTCAGCATCAGAGACCCCTCAGCATCAGAGAGATCCCTCAGCATCAGAGACCCCTCAGCATCAGAGAGACCCCTCAGCATCAGCTCCCCTGTCCTTCCCAGCAGCTCCAACCCAACAATCCAGCAGAATGGGTTATTCTGGGATGCTGCTGCATCCCATCCCACAGGGATGCCACTCACAGGGCTGGGTCTGATCCCTGATCCCCCACATGAGGGGGTTTGATCAATTATGCCGTGTGTGTCCTGCCATGGAAATGTGGATCAGATCCCTCCTGAGCTGCCCTGCTCCACAGCAGGGTCCCCACACGAGTTTAGGCAGCTCTGGCCTCAGAACTTTCTCGGGGAGGATCCAAGGAGGGAGCAGCTTTGCTGAACATCAGGATGAAATTCCAGGGGGCTGATAAGAAGCGTTTTATGATCTTGATTGAACTGGGATTGCCAGGTCAGAAGAGATAAGGTCTGAGGGCACTTTACATTCCCTGGAAGCAGATCCCCACCCTGCATCACGACTCCAGCCCCCCCAGTGCGCCCAGCTCCACGGGAACAAGGATGCTCCAAATTGACTCATTCCAAGGAACCTGAGCCATAAGAAATGGTGGCAAAGACTATGTCCATAATGATCCAAGGGACTTCTGTGCCAAGGGGGAAAACAAACCTGCCTCAGTTTGTTCCTTAAGTGAATAAAATGAGAAACCTGAGGTGTTGAAACGAAATCCCAGAGAGGGATGAAGGAGCTCAGTAAGAAGCTTCCACAATGGGCCAGCTTCTCCACCAGGACCAGTGGGGATAAAGCCTTGGGGACTCAAGGAACCCTTCCCACCTGGAATTTAAACCTGCGGGTCCATGGCCAAGGCACTTCCAGCACTGACAGCCCGAGGAAGGGAACAGCCAAACTCTCACTGTTGGTAACCCAACGGAGCAGGACCTGCCTGCAGCACATCAGGGAATCCTGGAAAGGTTTGGATGGGAAGGGACCTTAAAATCCATCCATCCCACCCCTGCCATGGGCAGGGACACCTCCCACCAGCCCAGGCTGCTTCCAGCCCCATGGGGCAGCCACAGCTGCTCTGGACAAACAGCCAGAGTGACCCCAGCCTCACCCTTGGATTTGTGGTTGGTTTTCCCACCAGGGCTCTGCTCCCCTCCCAGTTCACCTCCCCAGTCCAACCTTTGCCCCAGAACTGGCGACACTGGGAGGGAAAAGCCAAACTCCCAGAGCGTGTTTGGGTTGGGACTGCTCTTTTCCCAGCTCCCCACAATCAGATTCCCAGATGTTCACAGGCTGCCACCTCTCCCTTTTCTCCTGCAATTCCAAAGTGACAGGAGGAGCAAGAAGGAACCTGCCCTGAGCTGAGCCAAGGGAATCCAAACCTCTGCCCTGGGACCTGCAGGGACAAGTTCCTGGGCCCAGGAAGCTGCTGCCAACTCCCAGCTCCTGTGCTGGGTCTCTGCACTCCTGGGCTGCTTGGATTAAACTGGAAATTGAATTTGTCCATTTTTTGCCATGTCCCCAGTGAGAAATCATGGGATGGCCTGGGTGGGAAGGGACATTAAAGCCCACCCACTCCCAGGGTGGGTTTTAATGTCCTCAGGGACACCTTGCACAATCCCAAGGTGCTCCAAGCCCCGTCCAGCTGGGCCTCGAACACCTCCCAGGATGGGGCAGCCATGATTTAACATTGACAGAATAATCCTCCATTTTCCCAGCCAGGAATTGCCAGGGGTGGGAGCTGTCGATCCCTCAGCACCAAAGCCAAACACAGCTGAACAAAGTCTGAGAAAGCCTTTTATGGATATGATCCAGCTCTCGTTTGGAGAGTCCCTTTGAGGAAATGCAATTCCATTTGCTAAATTCCAGCCCAGTTCTAGGAAAAGGAACTCAAAGAAATTTCTAAATGTGGTAAATTGGGGAAGTAGAGAATGAAAACCTGGATGATCTCAGGAAAGGGGCTGCTGGGGGGACTCATCCCTTCCAGGGCCAGGGCTGGGAATGGGAAGGAATCCCAGCTGAGCTGAGGAGTCTGAAGGATTCCTTCTGCTCGAAGGGCTCAGGAAAAGCAGCCATGGAAATGGCACAATGACACAGAATCACGGAACGGCTTGGGTTGGAAAAGCCCTCTGAGACCATGGATCCACCCATGCCCCAGCACAGCCAAGGCCACCCCTGGCCATGTCCCCAGGTGCCACATCCACACAGCTGTGAAATCCCCCCGGGGCTGGGGACTGCCCCTCCAGCTGTGTCAGGAGTTCTGGATGGGGAAGGGAGCAGCTCCAGGACATTTGGTGCTCTCAGGTTGTTTCCTCTGGGCACTCCCCAGCTCCTGCCTGGGCCCAGAGTTCCACACTCCATTTTTCCCTGGGAATGTGTCCTCTGTGCTCACTCAGCACGGGAATCTGGGAGACAGCAAAGTGTCCCTTAGGGGAAGTGACACTGAGTGTCTTTACTCCTCTTTACTGAGGAGTGACAGTAAAGAGAAACCCAAAACAAAAATAAAAAGGGATCTCACCGACTCAAACCCAATTCCACTTCCTCCAAGGTCTGGAAGCACCTGCAGAACCACCTGGAAAATGGGAGCTCCAGCATCTGAATTTTGATGCTTCAGCTCCCCTGCCTCGATTCCTCCATGCAGGGGGGAGCCTTAGTGAGTCCCAGCACCTGGCAGGGCACTAATTAATCCCTGCAAGGATTACTGGGAACAGGGCACAGCTCTGAGCCCAGGCTCCAGCTCAGCTCCTCAGGTTCTCCAGCCCAAAAGTGCTGTGCAATCACAGGGTAAAGATTCCTCCAGGGAATGAAACCCATTCTGGGGATGGAAAAACAGAGACAAACTGGGCTGGAGGCTGGGAACAATCCCAAAGTTCAGAGCTCAGGAACAATCCCAAAGCTCAGGAACAATCCCAAAGCTCGGGAACAATCCCAAAGCTCAGAGCTCAGGAACAATCCCAAAGCTCAGGAACAATCCCAAAGCTCAGGAACAATCCCAGAGCTCAGAGCTCAGGAACAATCCCAAAGCTCAGGAACAATCCCAAAGCTCAGAGCTCAGGAACAATCCCAGAGCTCAGGAACAATCCCAAAGCTCAGGAACAATCCCAGAGCTCAGGAACAATCCCAAAGCTCAGGAACAATCCCAAAGCTCAGAGCTCAGGAACAATCCCAAAGCTCAGGAACAATCCCAGAGCTCAGGAACAATCCCAGAGCTCAGAGCTCAGGAACAATCCCAAAGCTCAGGACTCAGGAACAATCCCAAAGCTCGGGAACAACCCCAGAGCTCAGGAACAATCCCAAAGCTCAGAGCTCAGGAACAATCCCAAAGCTCAGGAACAATCCCAAAGCTCAGGAACAATCCCAAAGCTCAGAGCTCAGGAACAATCCCAGAGCTCAGGAACAATCCCAAAGCTCAGGAACAATCCCAAAGCTCGGGAACAATCCCAAAGCTCGGCAACAACCCCAGAGCTCAGGAACAATCCCAGAGCTCAGGAAAAATCCCAAAGCTCAGAGCTCGGGAGCTTCCCGAGGAACAGCCTCAAAGCCCCAGGGCAGCTCTGCGCTCCCAGGGAAGCTCCTGCTCCCTCAGCAGCAGCAGCCAGCACTGGCAGGCCCATGCTGGGACCAGGGACATCCCTCTCCTGCCCTGCTCCAGGTGTCCTGACTCCTGGAGGCCCAGGGGTCCCTCAAGGAAACCAAGTCAGGTTGTCCAGAGCACCTGGATCCCTGGCAGTGCCCAGGCCAGGCTGGATGGGGCTTGGAGCAGCCTGGGACAGTGGGAGGTGTCCCTGCCATGGCAGGGGTGGCAATATTTGGAGTCCCTTCCCAGCCAAACCCTTCCCTGAGTCCAGGACCTCCATCTCCCCATGACCATTCCCTCTCCAGGAGGAACCAGCACAGCTTTGCTGCTGCCCAAGGAGCAGAGGTGGGGCTAACCCCCAGCTGGAATTTCCCTCTGTCCCACCCTCAGCAAAACTGGGAACACATTTTAGTGATATGGGAAATGCAGAGTGTTAAACATGGAATTCTCCAGGTCCTGGGATCCCTGGGATCTCCTCCAGGCTCTGCCATGGCTGCACCCCAGAGCTGCTCCCACCTCTCCAGTCCCAACACCTTCCTGGACAGCAGGAGCTGAAAGGAAAATCAAAGTGATCTTTCCTCCTCCTCGCTGAAGGACTGACTCCATGCTGAGCTCTGCAGTGTCCTGGGATCACACAACCACGGAATTGCTCAGGTTGGAAAAGCCCTCAGAGATGGCTGAGTCCAAGCATCAACACAGCACCGCCTTGGTCATCCCTGACCATGTCCCCAGGTGCCACATCCACACTTTTCTTGGACATTCCCAGGGATGGGGACTCCCCACTGCCCCTTCCAGTGCTTTACAACCCTTTCCAGGAAGGAATTTTCTCAATATCCAACCCAAACTTCCCCTGCTACAACTTGAGGCCGTTTTTCCCTTGTTCCGTGGTAGCAGATCCCAAATCCCCCCTGGCTCCACCAGGGCTCTGTCAGGGATTGGGGAGAGGGAGAGGGTCCCCCCTAAGCCTCCTCTTCTCCAGGCTGAGCACAGGGACTCGTTTTGACCGTTCTGAGCTGTATTTGTGGCAAAACCCAAAGGATTTGGCTGTGCCCAAGCCAAGCAGAAGGAATTCTGGAGCTGGGCCACTCCTGAGCCTTATCAGCAATTCCAAAGTCCAGGAATGAGAGATAAGGAACCACTGTGCAGTTACAGACACATCAGGCATGGACAGCATGGAAAAGCTGGAAAAAGAGGAAGTATAAACTCCAGAAAAATCAAACAGGAATTATCAACTCCATAAAAATTAAATAGGAACTATCAACTCCAACCCACACTGCTCCCTCCAAGAGCAGCCCAGGAGGATTCCCCAGGCACACCCTGGGGGCATTCCCAGTGAATAAGGAACACGAGCCAGGGTCTCTCTGAAGGAGAAGATCCTTCCAGCCAGGTGCAGGGACAATTTGGGAGGCACCTTCCTAGCAACTCTTCCTAGAATTTCTCACAGGGAAGCACGAAAATCCCCAAAGGAAGAAGAAAGGCAGAAATTCTTCCCCCTTTAACTGGGAGCAGGGACAGAGCTGGGCTTAGTTCAGAAACGTTTCAAAGGTGAAAGAAAACAGCACCAAATATTGACACAAGGGAAGGGAAACATTCTGGGGGGGGGGGGAGGGTTTGGGATGCATGATCCTCCAGTGCCCCCAGCTGGGAAAGGGCAGCTGAGCAGGAGCAAAGGGAGGAAAACAGGCTCTGAGTGACAGCCCTGGAGTCAGCAGAGCTCTGGAATGTCAGGGAGCTGCTCAGTACCCAAAGGGATTCACGCGCTGGAGGAGCTGCAGGATCCCTGGGGAAGCTGCATTCATGGGAAGGGGCTCAAAGTTGTCCTGCAACCCTGCTCAGCATCCTGGAACACCTGGGATCATGGAATGGTTTGGGTGGGAAGGGACCTTGAAATCCATCCCATCCCATCCCATCCCATCCCATCCCATCCCATCCCATCCCATCCCATCCCATCCCATCCCATCACCAGGGACACCTCCCACTCTCCCAGGCTGCTCCAAGCCCCATCCAACCTGGCCTTGGGCACTTCCAGGGATCCAGGGGCAGCCCCAGCTGCGCTGGGAAATCCATTGCAGGCCCTCCTCACCCTCAAAGGGGGGAATTCCTGCCCAATCTCCCATCCATCCCTGCCCTCTGGCAGTGGGAAGCCATTCCCTGTGTCCTGTCCCTCCATCCCTTGCCCCAAGCCCCTCTCCAGCTCTCCTGGAGCCCCTTTAGGCACCAGAAGGGGCTCCAAGGCTTCCCTTCCCTTCCCTTCCCTTCCCTTCCCTTCCCTTTCCCCCCCACACTCTCCCCACAGGAGGAAACGAGGAATTCCCAGTCATGACAAGGACAAATGCATCCAGGAGTTCCCCTGCTCACCTGGGCAGCAGCAGTGACACACGAGCACCACCTCCTGGAGGTGCCACCTCCTTCCCTCCGCAATGGAGCTCACCTGGAGCAAGGCTCAGGAGACCCCCGGCCTTCCCTCGCTCCCACTGCAGCAAGGAAAAGTGGAAGTACAACAGAATTACCAGCTCAGGTCCCTGGCACCCCTCAGGTGCTGAAAGGGATGGGAATAAAAACGGGATGAAAAACCCCAACACGGAATTTGGGATAAAATTCAGTGATTTTTATTCCAGGATATCACTCCCAAGAGCACTCACCGTTTGGGGTGAACCCCTGTCCTCAGCCAGGGCTGCTGGGTCCAGGAGGGGATTGTCCTGCAGGTGCCTCACCCCAGCCCTGGGGGAGCTTTGGGTGCATTTTGGGAAAAGGTTCCTCATCCAGAGGGGAACAGCTCCCCGGGGAATGGTGACAGCCCCGGGAAACCAGAGCTCAGGGTGCTGGGATTTTGGGATCAGTGGGATTTTCGGGTTCTCCTGGGCCAGGAGTTGGAGTTGGTCCCTTCCAACTCAGGGTACTCCATGACTCTGTGATCCTTGTGGGTCCCTTTCAACTCTGATTATTCCACAATTCTGGAGGTCAGGGAGTGCTTGGACAACACTCTCAGGCACTGGCTGGGATTTTGGGACGTCCTGTGCAGGGTTAGGAGTTGCAGTTGATGATCCAGGAGGGTCACTTCCAACTCTGGATGTTCCATGACTCTGAGATCCTCACAGGTCCCCTTCAGCTCTGGATATTCCATGATTCTGGAGGTCTGGGAATGTCTGGACAACTTGGGCATCGGGATTTTGGGATTAGTGGGATTATTTTGGGATGTCCTGTGCAGGGCCAGGAGCTGGACTGGAGGATCCTTGTGAGGCTGCTCCAGCCAGGTATTCTACATTCCCTAGGGCATGTTCACTGTATTCCAGGACCAGCAGCACTGTCCTGGCCACGGTGGGTTTCAGGCGGGATCAATAATTCACCTTGGCTGGGCCAGGTGAGGCCACACCTGGATCCAGGACAGGCCTCTGAGGGACTGCAATTCCAGGGAATATTCTTGATACACGTGGAAAGCACATGTAGGAACCTGGATTCCAGGAGCACGTCCTTGAACAACCTGCCACCCCACAAAACTGGTGCTCCCTGAGCACCTGGAGTGGATCCCCCATGGGGCAGCAGCTCTGCGGCCACAGAGAGGCACAACCTTCCCAGGCACGGCTCTGGGGAAGGCTGTGAGAAAATCAGAGAGAAGAATGAGACACTCGCTGCGCTTGGTGGTGTGAACATGTGGAATGGTTTGGGTGGGAAGGGACCTTCAAATCCATTCCATCCATCCCATCCCATCCCCAGGGACACCTTCTACTCTCCCAGGCTGCTCCACGTGGAGATTTGTTTATCCAAGGGTGCTTTCTTAATTAGCTGTCCCAAAAAATCAGTCCCAGACATTCCTTGTCCCGGATTCCCACGGGAAGCCAAGGCCTGGTCCCAGCAGGGATTCAGGAATTCCCAGCTCTGCCTCGTGCCCGTGCACCCACGGCCGTGCGAGGCCGCTCCTCAGTCAGAGCCCTGCGGATGGGCGGTGGTGGATCTGAAGAGCAGCAGGCTCCTGTCCCAGGAGGTGCTCCCGAAGGAGCAGACGAGCTCCATGGCGCACTCCTGGGTCAGGATGCGGGTGATGCTCTCGGCCATGTCCCCGTTGATCCGCAGGGATCGGAAATGCTCGAAGTCGTGGCGGCCCAGCCTGCGGAGCCGGCGCGCGGCCGCCCGGTAGCACCTCCAGGGCTGGGGCTCCAGCAGCAGGAAGGTGCAGAGCGAGGCCAGCAGGGCCAGGAACTCCAGCAGGCCCCCGTCGCCGTGGTTCAGGTGGATCCACATGGTCACGGACATGCAGAAGCCGATGTCGAAGGAGGAGCGGCCGAAGCGCTGCAGGAAGGAGCTCAGGAAGGGCTCCCTGGCCCCCGGGTCCATGATGTCCAGGCTGGCAAAGGAGATGGAGGCAGGGAAGGGGCTGCTCTGCTGGGCCCTCCGGATCAGCTCGGGGTCGATGTCACAGCACAGCAGCTTCAGCTCCTTGTCGGCTCCTGGTGGCTCCGGGCTGGAGCTGCTGTCCTGCAGCCCCAGCAGGTGCTGGTACAGAGCCACGCTGAGCTCCTGCAGGAGGAAAACGAATTCAGGGAGATCTCCCCAGAGCTGCCTCTCGGGGCTGTCCAAAGGAAAATCTGACCAAGATCTGTCCTGGGAGCCCTGAGCACCTGGAGTGGATCCCCCATGGGGCAGCAGCTCTGTGGCCACACAGAGAGAGGCACAACCTTGCCAGGCATGGAAAGGCTGTGAGCAGCTCAGAAAACAGAATGAGAAACAATTCTTATCTTCACTCGCTGCACCTGGTGGCGTGAACATGTCCAATGTGTTGTGGAGATTTGTTTACCAAAGGGTGGTTTCTAATTAACCAATGGTGATGGTGTTTTAATTAGACGACCAGTTAGGTCCACCTGTAGTGAACTAGGGTGTAAAGAAGCAATGGGTTTCCTAACAAAGAAATAAATGAAAATATAAATAAATGAATATATAAAGAAATGTATCACCTTCTGTGAGTGCATGGAGTCTGTGTAACTTATCACTGTTGTTATTACAGGGGACCCCCTGTGCTGACACCCCCACAGCAAGGGCCTGCTCCAGAAACCAGGGAATCCTGGAATGCTCTGGGGGGAGGAACCCAGCTCATCCCCTCCAGCCCTGCCATGGGACACCTTCCACAGGAGCAGGAGGCTCCAAGCCCCTGGAATGTCCAGGTGCCCAGCCTGGAATCTCTTTCCACAGTGCACACTGATAGAAAGTGAATTAATCCTTAATTAAAGAAGATCCCACAGGGCTCCTGGAGCTGCAGGCACAGGACTGGGAATGTCCTCTGCTGGTGGCAGGTGCCTCTCACTGACCTGCTCCACCAGCTCACCCAGAATGGGATCTGGAATTGTCCCTTGGTAATGCCTCAGGGGGATTCCAACCGCCAGGAGCAGCAGCCCTGTCCCAGCAGGGTGGGATCAACAATTCACCTTGGCTGGGCCAGGTGAGGCCATACCTGGATCCAGGGCAGGACTGGAATGTGTGTGGAGCTGGGAATGGAGCTGGGAAAGGGCTGGAGCACCAGCCAGAGCTGGAACCCCCGAGGGTCTCACGTGGGACCTCCTCACTCTCCAGCCTGGACAGGAGGTGGAGCAGGAGGGGCCGGGATCTGCTCCCAGGAGCAGAATGAGAGGAAGCAGAGCCAGGGGAGGTTTAGGTTCGATTTTAGGGCAAATTCCTCATGGAAAGGGCTGGGCAGGGCAGGGGAGGAGTCCCCATTCCCAGAGGGAATTACAGACCCAGGATGTTGTTTCTTCCCAGTCTGCCCCACTCCTCCCAGGTGACTGTGCCACTGTGCCACTGTGCCACTGTGCCACTGTGCCACTGTGCTCCCTGCCACTCGCTGGGCACTGCCTGCCCCAGCGCTCCCAGTGCTCCCCACCAGTGCTCCCAGCACTCCCAGTGCTCCCAGCACCTCCCACCAGCGCTCCACATCTCTCCCAGCAACCCCCACCAGTGCCCCCCACCGTTCCCATCTGCCTCCCTGGGCTCCTCCATCTCTCCCAGGCCCTGCCTCTCCCTGCATTCCCAGTTTGTCTCATTGCCCTCCCTCGTTCCCCACCAGTGTTCCCAGTCGGCACCACCCCACACCAGTGCCTCGTCCCCAGCCTTTCCCAAGGTTACACTGGGGCTGCCCAGGACCCCACGGGCTGCAGCTGAGAGAGGTTTTAAAGCAGAAGAAAATCAAAGTTCCCAGTTAAAGGGGAGGGTTAAGAGGAGGGGAGGTTCAGGTTAAGGGCTTTGCTGCAGGTTTAGGGTTGGCACAGCAACTGGATTGTCCCCCAGTGCCCCCAGTGTGTCCCAGCGCCAACTCGTGCCCCCAGCAGTGCGTCCCAGTGTGTCCCAGTACCCCCAGTGTGTCCCAGTGCCAACTCGTGCCCCCCCAGTGCGTCCCAGTGTATCCCAGTACCCCCAGTGTGTCCCAGTGCCAACTCGTGCCAGCAGTGCCATCCCAGTGCCCCCGTACCAGGGGACTGCCAGTCTGCCCCAGTGTCCCCAGTGCCCCCACCAGTGCCTCACAATATTCCCCAGCACCCCACCCCAGTGTCCTCCAGTCTGTACCAGCGCCAGTAACCCCATTCCCCAGGCCCCACACCAGTCTGTACCAGCGTCCCCCAGGACCCCACGCCAGGATTTCCCAGTCTGTCCCAGTGCCCCCAACACCCCAAACTGAGGTGCTGCCCCCACCCCCCGAGGTGCCCCAACCCCGCCT
>NW_005054610.1:171881-173354 GCF_000277835.1 Geospiza fortis | reverse complement strand
GTTTAAAAGAAAGGACTCGCAGCGAGATAACAGCCACAGGACAGCTAAATCTTTCAAAAGAGAAGAATTTATTGCTTTCCTATCAGAAGAAACAAACTGCTTCCCGCCTCGAAGGCACAATGGGGGTTGGAAAGGAGAAGTTGACACTGACCAGACAAAAATCCTGTGTTTGAATAGGAATTTATGCATCAAGTATGAAGTGTATGAATATGCAACAGGCTGTTGCTCTTAAGGATTACTCCTTTTGTTAGAGGTGTGTCCTTTTTCCTGCGCCCGTGCTGCCTGGAAAAAGGTACCCGGACGTCCGTAACTCTTTGTCTTTATTGTCTCATATTGTCTTAAATCCTGATTGTCCAAATTATTATTACTCTGATTGTATTACTATTTTTATAACCATTTTTATTACTATTAAACTTTTAAAATTTTGAAAACAAGTGATTGGCGTTTTTCACAGATAGGGACAAGGGACAGGGAAAAGGACAGGGGACAGGGACAGGAAGAATATTGCCTGCTTAGTAAGGTTAGCCCAAAGCGAGAAGCACAGTAAACGAGAGAAAAAAAAAGAAGCAACAGAAATTCTACAAAAATAACTTTATTAATGCAAAAAGACCATTCAGCACTCATTCCCACAAGTAAGCTAAAATGTACCCCTTTTATAAGTTTTTTTAAAAAAGAGATTTAAACCAATACCAAAAAGTTAAAGTCTTAACTTATAGAGTTACAAAAATATGCTCTAAAGTAAAAATTAAAAAGTGAAAGAGTAAAATGCTAATTCAATTCCTCCAAAGAGCCTTGCTTGTGTCCATAAAGACTGCTACAGACAGGGACAGGGACAAGGACAAGGGGCAGGGGACAGGGACAGGGGACAGGGACAGGGATAGGGACAGGGACAGGGGACAGGGACAGGGACAAGGACAAGGGACAGGGGACAGGGACAGGGACAGGGGACAGGGGACAGAGACAGGGACAGGGACAAGGGACAGGGACAGGGGACAGGGATAGGGACAGGGACAGGGACAAGGACAAGGGACAGGGACAGCGCCAGGGACAGGGACAGGGACAGGGGACAGGGACAAGGACAAGGGACAGGGACAAGGACAAGGACAAGGACAAGGACAAGGACAAGGGACAGGGGACAGCACCACCAGGGTAGCCACAGACCCTTAGGGGGGAAAAGAAGAGACTTCAGACATTTTGTGTAAAGAACCCTGTGAAAAACGCCCCTCGCTTGCTTTTAAAATGTTAAAAGTTTAATAGGAATAAAATTGTTATAAAAATAGTAATACAATCAGAGCGATAATAATTTGGACCATTTGGATTAGGACAATATGAGACAATAGAAACAAAGAGTTACAGACAGTCTGGGTATCTTTTCTGGGCAAAATAAGCCCAAAAAAGGCCCCACGTTAGCAGAGGATTAACCCTTAAAAGCAACAGCCTGTTGCATATTCATACACCTCATGCATGATGCAT
>NW_005054610.1:169732-171713 GCF_000277835.1 Geospiza fortis | reverse complement strand
TACATAGCATCGTTTCTATTTTAACATTATGTTATAACCTAAAACTATATTTAACACACTACTTAAGAGAATTAATACAGCATCGCTTTCTAACACAACACATATAATATTCATTTGAATATTTGCGAAAAAGCCAATCATAAAATACGCATTTTTCACAACCCTGTGAAAAATGACCAGATAATACTGGCTTTCACATTTAGGTGCTAGCCTGTGCATGCTGTTAGTGATTATAACTATTTAGAAATAGTATCGATTATAACTCCTTTCAGTTAGTATAATATAATCTATCAGCTTAAGTGTGCTCTGTATTGCTCATGGAAAAAGTGGTGTAATGAATTTCCACAATAGATATGTAATATCTAGGTGTCACTTATGGAAATAACAGTGGGATGAACGTGCTGTGTTATAGGCCTTAGCAAAACATAAGATGTCGTGAAAAATGTGATAAGTGATGCCTAGATATTACATATCTATTGTGGAAATTCATTACACCACTTTTTCCATGAGCAATACAGAGCGCACTTAAGCTGATAGATTATATTATACTAACTGAAAGGAGTTATAATTGATACTATTTCTAAATAGTTATAATCACTAACAGCATGCACAGGCTAGCACCTAAATGTGAAAGCCAGTATTATCTGGTCATTTTTCACAGGGTTGTGAAAAATGCGTATTTTATGATTGGCTTTTTTGCAAATATTCAAATGAATATTATATGTGTTGTGTTAGAAAGCGATGCTGTATTAATTCTCTTAAGTAGTGTGTTAAATATAGTTTTAGGTTATAACATAATGTTAAAATAGAAACGATGCTATGTAAGATATTTTTTAAAGAAAGGACTTGCACTGAGATAGCAGGCACAGGATGCCTAAATCTTTCAGAAAAAGAGAATTTATTGCCCTTTTATCAGAAGGAACGAACTTCTTCCCACCTTGCTCAGGCTCGAAGACGCCGTCAGGATTCAGAGGAAGAAGCTGACACAGCCCGGACAGAATCCTGTGTTTGAATGCAATTTATGCATCATGCATGAGGTGTATGAATATGCAACAGGCTGTTGCTTTAAAGGGTTAATCCTCTGTTAATGTGGGTCCTTTTTTGGGCTTATTTTGCCCAGAAAAGGTACCCAGACTGTCTGTAACTCTTTGTTTCTATTGTCTCATATTGTCCTAATCCAAATTGTCCAAATTATTATTACTCTGATTGTTTTACTATTTTTATAACCATTTAATTACTATTAAAATTTGTTACTATTTTACTATTTTACTATTAAAATTTATTACCATTTTAAAATTTTAAAAACAGGTGATTGGCGCTTTTCACAATGTGCGAAAGGCTTTTGTGTAACTAAAGCAGTGTAAGATCATCCACTGACCTACCTGTCCAAGTGATAACCACGACACAAACTAGAGCAGCAGAGGGCAATTAGAGAATACCATATTAAAATTCATCAGTATGAAATGCTAAATCCTTATCAGAGGACATGAAACGGCAGGATGGAGACATAAAAGAAATAAAATATATTGACCTGACACCCAGGATGTCATGCAGGCAAACCAGAGTGTGAAAAAGGTGTTGGCCAGGAGCACCCCAGCACTGGAAATATTGTCCTTTTTTATCCTATTACTACTGCTATTACTGTTATTATTATTAAACTTTTAAAAACTCTAAGCAGTGAATTCTGTTTTTCACAGCCCTGTCTGGCCCTGCCAGGCTGCAGAGGGACGGTGACAAGGTGACAGCCACCCGTGTGTCCCCCGTGAACGCTCACCCTGCGTTGCCATGGCGATGGTCTCAGGCCTTGGTGGGCTTCAGGGGTTTAAATGACACATACATGTTAAATAATTAATATAAAAATCATATTTTATCACATGAAACATATTAATTTTGTTCAAATAAATAGCATGTAAATGCTACTTATATCAGCATCATTGAAAGCATATTTGAATATTAACCAATGTTATAAAATAAATACCTT
>NW_005054610.1:168132-169213 GCF_000277835.1 Geospiza fortis | reverse complement strand
AGAGGCTCCTGGAGCTCTGGCAGCCTCGGGGCTGTTATTTGGAGAAGGGGTTTTGCTGGAAACATTTAAAAATTGATTGTTTTAATCCAGCACTCTCGATTCAGCCCTGAGCAGACGCAGGGGAGATTCCTGGGAAGCAGAGGCGGTGTTATAACCCCTGTGAACACTAGAGAGAGCTCACACTTCTAGAGAAAGGGCTCTGGTGGAACCCAGACTCAGCAGAGGTGCCAGCACAGCCCTGGGCTTTTATCATTCTGCATTTGCACCAACTAGGAATAAAACAAATCAGTGAGTGGAGCACAGAGCTGAGCACACCATTGTTACCATCATATTTTCTGGAAAAATCTTTTTGCCAGGATTTCTCTCCTGGGAAGCTGAGAAGCCTTAGAGAAAAAAAAAAAAATATTATGTCATTTGCTTCTCCTGTGTTTTGCTGCTTTGGAATGTGGCTGGAGATCATTTATCCAACATGTGAATTGTTTTTACTTAATGACCAATCATGATCAGGCTGTGTAGGGACTCTGGAGAGTCATGAGTTTTTCATCAGTATCTTGTTAAGCTTTTTGTAAGTATCCTTTCTCTATGCTTTAGTATAGTTTAGTATGGCATTAATATAATATAACATAATATAATATAACATAATATAACATAATATAATATAATATAATATAAAACATAACATAATATAATATAATATAACATAATATAACATAACATAACATAATATAATAATATACCGTATAATATGGTAATATAGTAATATCATAATATCGTAATAAAATAATAATATAGTGTATCATAATATACCATATACATATCAATAACGAATAAAAGTTATTGAAATCACAATTCAACACATGGTTGTGCTGGGGGTGCCCAGGACCCCACAGGCTGCAGCTGAGAGAGGTTTTAAAGCAGAAGAAAATGAAAGTTCCCAGTTAAAGGGGGGGTTTAAGAGGAGGGGAGGTTCAGGTTAAGGGCTCTGCTGCAGGTTTAGGGTTAATGTGAAAAATGCGTATTTTATGATTGGCTTTCTTGCAAATATTCAAATGAATATTTTATGTCTTATATTAGAAAGTGA
>NW_005054610.1:165917-167750 GCF_000277835.1 Geospiza fortis | reverse complement strand
CCCAGACTGTCTGTAACTCTTTGTTTCTATTGTCTCATATTGTCCTAATCTCAATTGTCCAAATTATTATTACTCTGATTGTTTTACTGTTTTTATAACCATTTTATTCCTATTAAACTTTTAACATTTTCAAAACAAGAGATGGGCGTTTTTCACAGTTAAGCTGGCCCAGCAGGCTGGGTTTCATTTGCTGCTGGTTTGAAGCACAACGTGAAGAGCAGAGGGCGCCTGGAGCTCACAAATGCATGTGAAGGTCTCTGGCTCCCTGCATCGGCCCTTCTGCGTTTTCACGGGAATGGTTTGGGTGGGAAGGGACCTTAAAATCCATCCCATCCCATCCCATCCCATCCCATCCCATCCCATCCCATCCCATCCCATCCCAGGGACACCTCCCACTGTCCCAGGCTGCTCCAAACTGGCCTCGGACACTTCCAGGGATACAGGGCGGACACTTCCAGGGATCCAGGGGCAGCTGGAACTTCTCTGGGAAATCCATCCCAGGGCCTCCCCACCCTCCCAAGGAACAATTCCTAATTCCCAGTCTCCCATCCATCCCTGCCCTCTGGCACTGGGAGCCATTCCCTGTGTCCTCTCCCTCCATCCTGTGGAATTTGCAGCAACTTCAACAAGGGAAGAGATGAGAGTCTTGACTCCATGTTTCAGAAGGGTGATTTTTTATTTTATGATATATATTATATAAAAAATGCTATACTAAAACTACTCTAAAGAAAGAGAAAGGATTTCATCAGAAGGCTAGCAAAGAAAGGAATAATAAATTCTTGGGACTGCTCAAGAGCAAACAAAAAATATAGATTATAATTTCATTTGAAATTGAAATGGCATCATATACTTGGCTTTTGACATGGATAATGGGGCCATGGATTTAAAAGGTTTTATTAAATTAACAGAAGTTCTGAGTGCAAGCTCAACATCCCTGCCTGGACTGCTCACAGCCTCGACACAGCTGGCTGTCATTGGTCATCAAGTAAAAACAATTCACATGCTGGCTAAACAATTCTCCACATCACATTCCAAAGCAGCAGAACATGGAGAAGATGAAGCTTCCCAGCTTCTCAGGAAAAAAGATCCTAGTGAAAGGATTTTTCAGAAAATATGTCTGTGACACCGTCCCTTGTCCCCAGCCCCTCTCCAGATCTCCTGGAGCCCCTTTGGGTCTCCTGTCCCTTCTCCTCTCCAGGTGAGCACCCCCAGCTCTCCCAGCCTGGTCCCAGAGGGGCTCCAGCCCCGGAGCAGCTCCACGGCCTCCTCTGGGCTCTCTCCAGCAGCTCCTCATCCTCCCTGTGTGGGACCCCTGGCTTTCTCAGACCTCTGCCTTTCTTAGGCAGAAAAAGGTGCAAAGACAAATACAATTTCCTCCTCCTCCAGGCAATGGAATTCAGGGGTTTGAAGTCTCTGACTCTCTCTGGCTGGATTTAGGACTCCCACATTCCCATTTTCAACAGGCATGGGAAGCAGCTCCATCCCTTCCTCCCTCCAGCATCCCCCACACCCTGACCAAACTTCCCCCTTATCCTGCATCCCTCCATCCTTCCTTTCATGGTTCCAGACTGATTAATCCCAATTTTTGCCTGAGCATCCAAAAGCCCAGAGCTGAAATTTGATGGAATCATCATCCTTTTATCATGTCTGTGGTCATTTCAGGGAACACTGATGATGGCCTCATCCAGCTGCTCTTGGACCCCTCATTATCTGTGTGGAAATGTTCCAGAATAATTCAGTCCCTGTTTTCTACAGAAAATGCAGGGAAATCCCTCCTGGCTGTCCAGCATCACTTCCCAGGAACCAAATTCCCCACATTTTGGGTTTGACTCT
>NW_005054610.1:163458-165858 GCF_000277835.1 Geospiza fortis | reverse complement strand
CTGGACAACCATCCCTTCAGAGCTGAGGGACTGAGATGGGAGTTTGCCTCTCTCAGTGCAGTTTGCAGTTTACCTCTCCCTGATGGGAGTTTACCTCTCATGTTGGGTGGTGAAATGTCCCCAGAGGAATTTTTTTTCCTCCATTTATTCTTGGGAAAGCTCCAGCATGGCAGAAAATTCCCTTGGAGCTGCAGCCCTCCCACAACTTATCCCCACTCACTGAATTTTGAATCCTGTGGGAAAGGGAGCAAATCCCTCATTCCAGGAGCCCTTCGGCCCTCAGCTCCCAGCTGTTCCTCACGCATGACACCTGTTCCAGATCCATGAGCTTTTATTGCTCTGTGTGGGATGTTCTCCTTACTCATAACCAGGGAAGAGGTGACTTGGGCTCCGTTAAACCTCTGGGCCATGCCAGGACCTTGTTTACCTCTGAAGGGCTGAAGCAGCACCTGCACAACCAGAGAAGGAACAGGCACAGGAACAGTTTTGCAACCATTTATTAGCAATAGTCAGAGAAGATACAAAATCCTATTTACAGTGAAATCACAGGAACGACCTCTCCAAAGGATTGGGGTTTGGAGCTGGATGAGGACTTAGGGTGGAGGACACGGGAGGAGGGGGAGCAGCCCTCCACATCCCACCCCAAATCCTGCATCCCTCACCCTCCTGAGGAGCTCCAGCTCCCCGAGCAGGACAGCGCTCAGCATCCACCAGGGCTGGCTGGGGTGGGATCAGCATGGAAAAGGGACCAGGACATGTGCAAGGGACACAGGAGGGTACAAATCCCCCCAGCCAGGTGCCTGGAGCGGGGTCATGCCAGGTGTTCCCAATAGGAGCAGCAAAGCCAGGATACATCAGCAGAAAAGCCAGGATATACCAGCAGCAAAGCCAGGATATACCAGCAAAAAAGCCAGGATACATCAGCAGCAAAGCCAGGATATACCAGCAGCAAAGCCAGGATGCAGCAGCAGCAAAGTTACTCCACAGCAGAAGGAAAAAGAACAATTCCAGAGGGGGCTGCAGGTCCCTGTGTTCCTCCCCAGCTCCCAGCAGGGCGTTTTGGAGGAGTTTTGGGACTATTTCAGAGCCAGAGCTCATCATGGAGCTCCACACTCCTCCCTCCAAGCCTGGAAAGCACAAATCCCTACAGGAAATCACTGTGAGCAAGGAAAGGCTGCTGAGGGCCAGGAAATTCCCTCCTGGAACTCCAATTCCATCCATTTTTAGGGTTCCTCCCGTGCCATTCCCAGCCCTGCCTGCTCAGCAATCCAAGGGTTTGGTTCCCCTCAGCAGGACCCAGCAGGGCCCAAATTTCCTGCTGCCATCACCTTGTGCTGTCCTTCATCCCAAAAATAATTTGGTTTTGGTTGGGGGTTTTGGTCTGGTTGGGATTTTTGATCTCGTTGGAGTTTTTTGTGTCTGACTGTTTTTTTGGTCTGGTTGGGATTTTAGATCTGGTTGGGAATTTCTTGTCTGGTTGCGAGTTTTTTGATGTGGTTGAGATTTTGATTTGGGGTTTTTTGTCTCTGACTGGGTTTTTTTTGTCTGGTTGGGGTTTTTTTAAATCTGATTGAGATTTTTTGGTCTGGTTGGAGTTTTTTGTGTCTGATTGGGGTTTTTTTGTCTGGTTGGGGGGTTTTTTGATCTGGATGAGAATTTTTTGGTCTGGTTGTGGAGTTTTTGTCTGGTTGGGGTTTTTTGATCTGGTAGGGTTTTTTGTGTCTGACTGGGGTCTTTTTTGTCTGGTTGGGTTTTTTTTTTTTTTTTTTAATCTGATTGAGATTTTTTGGTCTGGTTGGGTTTTTTTTTGTCCGGTCAGAGATTTTCTGATCTGGTTGTGGGGGTTTTGGTCTGGTTGGGGTTTTTTTTGATCTGGTTGAGATTTTTTGGTCTGGTTGGGGTTTTTTTGTGTCTGACTGGGTTTTTTTGATCTGGATGAGAATTTTTTGGTCTGGTTGGGTTTCTTTTTGCCCGGTCAGAGATTTTTTGGTCTGGTTGTGAGTTTTTTGTCTGGTTGGGGTTTTATGTGTCTGACTGGGGTTTTTTGGTCTGGTTGGGGTTTTTTAAATCTGGACGGGATTTTTTGGTCTCGTTGGAATTTTTTACATCTGACTGGGTTTTTTTGGTCTGGTTGGGTTTTTTTTTTTTTTTGTGTCTGGGTTTTTTTTTGGTCTGGTTGAGTTTTTTTGGGGGTTGTTTTAGAAGGAAGGAAGATAAGGGGAAGGCATCACTTCTGCTCATCGCTGCAGCCGCGGAGGGGCCGGAGCATTTCCATTCCCTGCCCAGTACCTGTCCCTGGACATGTGTGGCAGGAGGACAGGACATGTGCGGGGTAAAACCCAGGGCAGAAGGAGCAGGAACGTTCCAGCGTTCTGGCAGAGCCTCTGTGCAGCACGGATT
>NW_005054610.1:161039-163447 GCF_000277835.1 Geospiza fortis | reverse complement strand
CTGACGCAGCACACGCGGCATTCCCAGCGAGATGGGAGATACCAGCTCCTATCTGCAGCAGGGATCACTCTTGGAATGAGAGCAAAAGGGCCCTTATCTCCCTGGGGAGCTTTACAGCCCCAGATCAGCCTGCTGAGCCCCAAACAGGGAATGTGAGCGGGGCACGGTGGAAAGTTACCTGAGCACATCCAGGGCCCGTGCTGACATTCCCGTTTGGGGGAGGAGAAATGGAGAGCAGCCAGGGAGAGGGACATCGCTGCTCCATTGGCCTCAGCCCCTGGAAATAACCCCTTGGGAACCCACATTTGGAGCAGCCAGGACGGTTCTGTGAGGTGTCAGAGCCTCAGGGCGGGTCACAGGATCCCATTTCCCACATGGAATGGCATTTCCCAGCATGGAAACTCAGCCTCCTCCAGCTCTTCTCTGCCATTTCCTGAAATATTCCTTCCCTGGGATCCCAAATCCCCCCGTGAGGAGCCACACTCCAAAGAGAAGCAGCACAGTCCCCTGGGTGGGATCCATGGGATAGGAAGGGAAGGGAAGGGAAGGGAAGGGAAGGGAAGGGCACTCAGCTGAGTGCAAGGGATCCAGGGGAATTTTTCCTGCAGTGGCACCAGGGATGACCTCAGAGAGCTGCACGTCCGAAGGGAAGGGAAGGGAAGGGAAGGGAAGGGAAGGGAAGGGAAGGGAAGGGCACTCAGCTGGGTGCAAGGGATCCAGGGGAATTTTTCCTGCAGTGGCACCAGGGATGACCTCAGAGAGCTGCACGTCCTGAACAAACAGGTTCCCCGTGCCTGGAGCACTGAAATCCAGCTACGTGATCCCACACTCCACCTTTCCAACAGCAGGAGTCACCAGGAATAGCACAGAGGCCACCAAGCTCCCGTGGATTGTGGGGAACAGGGCAATGCCAGGATTCCCCAAGGCTTTTCCCTCGGCTCAGCTGCTCTTCCTGCCAGGATCTCACCAAACTCCCTGCTCTGCTGCCCTCTCTGCTGTTTGGTCACAGCTTTCACCCCGTGATGGGCAGCACTCAGAGGGCACCTCCAGCAGCCCCTGGCGCCAGGAAGGTCCCAGCTCCTGCCCCAGCCTCCAGACTGGGCTGGGCTGGGTGGGACTGGGGGGAGCAGAAGGGACACGACACTGAAGCCCTGCTTGGCTCTCTGGGTCACAAAGGCCTGGCAGCAAATGTACAAAGCTGCAGGAGGGGCCCGGGGCCCCTCAGATGGACCAGAAAGGGAGGGATTGGGTCAGGCTGGCGGGTTTGAACCCTTTCACCTCTGCTTTTCAATTTAACCCCTCACATTTGCCAACACGGGGAGCATCCTGCCCCGCTGCCCTCACTCCTGGCTGGAGCCAAAGAACTGCAGGAAGAAGGAGAAGATGTAGATGATGTCCAGGTAGATGTTGAGGGCTCCAAAGATGTATTCCTCGGGGCTCAGCGAGTACCGGCGGTTCCCCATCAGCATCTGCGTGTCCAGGGCCAGGAACTGCAAGGGAAGGGAGGAAACCCTGGGACAGTGACAGGGAGGTTTGGCCCAGGGAGGCAAGAAGGGCTCTGATGACAGGAGAAGTCCCCTGGATTGGGGTGCAGCCCCTTTTTATGTGCTGTAGCCACAATTTAAGAGCTCAGAACATGGCACTGAATGAGCTGTAATTTTCCCCTTCCCTCATTTCCCTCCTGACAATCAAACCCCGAGTGCAGCTCCCACTCCAGGCCCTCTTCCCTCAGGCTTCCTCCATCCCAGGGCCAGCTCTGGAGCCACCCTCCCTCCTCATCCTCCTTATTCCAGAGCCCACAACTTGTTATTCCCACACTTCCCTCGGGTGGGAAACACCCGCCAGGGAATGAGGCGGTCACAGGGTGGCCTGACCCCAACAGGATACGGAGCAGCCAGAAATCCCAGGTGTGACTGAAATCCACCATTTTCTCCTCCCTCCCTTTCCTCCTTCTGCCATCCTGCTGTCCCTCACGGGCCCAGAGCTCTCCAGGGCTGCACCATCCTCCAGAGATGCTCCTTTATCCCCCCAGAACAAATCCCAGCCGAGCTGCCCTGGCAGGGCCAGGCCCAGGCTCTGACTGATGTTTATGGGGCAATTATCAGATGTTGAAGCCTCCTTGTATTTTACAGAGGGATCTTGAGCCATGAATCAGCGCCGGGCTCCCCGCGCTCCCTTGGAGTGACTTTTATGGGTGATAAAGGCAATTGCTCAACTGCTCCCATTCCCAACGTGCCCAATGGGCACCGCCTCGGAGCCAGGGCAGCCCCGGGCTGAGCGCCGGTCCCGGGAGCACCGGGAGCACCGGGAGCACCGGGCACTCCGCAGGCACTGCCCCGGGAGCACCGGGAGCACCGGGAATTCTGCAGGCACTGCCCCGGGAGCACCGGGCATCTCTCCATGCACTG
>NW_005054610.1:151478-160344 GCF_000277835.1 Geospiza fortis | reverse complement strand
GCCCCCGGCTCCCTGCGAGGCCCTAATCCCTGTCCTGGCTTCAATCCCTGTGCCGGCTCCAGCTCCTTTCCCCGGTTCCCTGCCAGGCTCTGGTCCCTGCCCCAGCTCCCCGCGAGGCTCCATCCCCACCAGGCTCCAGCTCCTTTCCCCAGCTCCATCCCCACCAGGCTCCAGCTCCTTTCCCCGCTGTTCTCCCTGCCAGGTTCCAGCTCCTTTCCCCGCTGTTTTCCCTGCCAGGCCCCAGGAGCAGCCACTCACCATGGTGAAGATCCCAGCCCCGAGCAGAGCGTAGATCGCGTGGAGCCACGGGACCTGCAGGACACGGACACAGGGACACAGGGACACATGGACACATGGACATGGACACACAGACATGGACACATGGACATGGACAGGGACACATGGACAGGGACACACAGACAGGGACACATGGACACAGGGACACACGGACAGGGACACACGGAGAGGGACACATAGGGACACGGGCACCGGGACAGGGACACATGGACAGGGACACACAGACAGGGACACACGGACACAGGGACACACGGACAGGGACACATGGACACACGGACACACACAGGGACACACGGACAGGGACACATGGACACAGCCGTCAGAGCTGCACAGATTGGGCTGTGCAGGATTTCCCTCCCCTTGCACTCGGCTCCCAGCTGGAGGGGAAAGGTGGGAGAGGCCCCGAAAGCCCAGGCTGGGTTTGCAGCACTCCCAGCTCATGCAGTGCCCTGGGAATGTTCGTGTGGCACAGCGCAGGGCACGGGGCCTTGGACCCTCCCTCCCTGAGCCCTTGTGTCCATTTAGCTCCTGAACTTCTCCATCAGCTGCTCCTTATTGCAAACAGCCCTTGGCCCCAGCACCTGTCCTATGGAAATCATGGGATCCTGGAATGGTTTGGGTGGGAAGGGACCTTAAAGCCCATCCAACCCCACCCTTGCCACGAGCAGGGCACCTTCCACTACCCCAGGCTGCTCCAAGCCCTGTCCAACCTGGCCTTGGGCACTTCCAGGGGTGGGGAAGTCCCTGTCCCAGCACTCTCGTGATGGAACACTCTGGAGCACCCCCAGAATGGATTTATTACCCAAACACAGCTGATCCCACTGGAAGAAACACCAAATATTCCAAGATCTGGAGCCAGCCTGAGGGAACAGTTGGATCTGTGTCAGGGGAGGTTTGGGTTGGTTATTGGGAAAAGGTTCTTCCTCCACTGGAACAGCTCCCCAGGGCTGCCAGAGCTCCAGGAGCATTTGCACAATGCCCAGGCACCAGGTGGGACTGTTGGGATGTCCTGGGCAGGGCCAGGAGTTGGGCTGGGTGACCCTGGTGTGTCCCTCCCCCTTCGGGACACTCCATTATTCTGATTAACAAGCACAATTTAAATATACTCATCAGAGGGAGTCACAGGGGGGATTTCACTGGAACTGGGAGCAAAGCTCAGCCCCTGCTGTGCCCAGGGGAACCAGGAGGCCCCAAGATTTGAGCTCTGCAGGTGCTGGGTGTTAGTCCTGAGTCCAAGTCCTGCCATGAGCTTGGGACAGAGTTTAATGTGCTCATTTCCCTGGTTTTACTGAGGGAAACTGAGGCAGCTGTGCTCAGGTGAGACCCCATTGGCACCCAGGGCATCCCAGCAGAGGTGGAGCTTGGATGTGTTGGGATGAGTCCAGAGGGGGCCATGGAGCTGATCCAGGGCTGGAGCCAGGCTGGGAGGGCTGGGGGTGCTCACCTGGAGAGGAGAAGCTCCAGGGAGAGCTCAGAGCCCCTTCTGGTGCCTAAAGGGGCTCCAGGAGAGCTGGAGAGGGACTGGGGACCAGGGATGGAGGGACAGGACACAGGGAAAGGCTTCCACTGATGGGTGGGATACTGAGAAGGAATTCCTCCCTGTGAGGGTGGGGAGGCCCTGGGATGGATTTCTCAGAGAAGTTCCAGCTGCCCCTGGGTCCCTGGCAGTGCCCAAGGCCAGGCTGGAGCACCTGGGACAGTGGGAGGTGTCCCTGCCATGACAGGGAGTGGGATGGGATGGGATGGGATGGGATGGGCTTTGAGGTCCCTCCCAACCAAAATCATTCCATGATTCCACCACCAGGAACAGCAGGAAATGTCTCTAGCCCTGGGCCATCCTTGTATCCCAGGGTCCCTCTCTCCCACGACCCCGCTCTCCCATCCCTCCATGGGGGTTCCCACCCATTGTCAGGGAGCTGTGCCCCCCCCTCCCAGCACGCCCAGTTTGGCCCAGTTTGGCCCAGTTTGGCCCAGTTTGGCCCAGCTATCACTCACGTATTGGCAGGGCAGGATGACAGCCAGGACCAGCCCCCCCAGGAACAGCACCATGAGCAGCACGAAGAGAACGCCCTGGTACGAGGTGAAGTCGAACTGCAGAGGGGAGGAGGGAGGGGTTTCTGTTCCAGGGGCGGCACCGGGGGGAGCCCCAGATGCCACCCCTGAGCTGACACCCAGGCCCTGAGGAAGGATTTCTCCTTCCCTGGAAAATGGCCTTCAAAACGGCCTCCACTCGCACTTGCCAATCACACAGTGCCAAGCTAGAAATGGGCAAACTTTGCTGGATTTCTCCAAAACTAAAGCTGCCAGCACCTAGGAGCCAGCAAGTCCTTCGAGCCCCAAACCTCACCTTTAATCTGATACCCAGACCCTGGGGAAATGACTTCTCTTTTCCTGGAAAATGGCCTCCCATTGCATCCACTTGCACTTGCCAATAATACGGTGCCAAGTGAGAATTCTGTATTTCTCCAAAACTAAAGCTGCCATCAAGGAGGACCCTGCGAATCCTTTGAGCCCTAAAGGCCACCTCTGAGCTGATCCCCAGACCCTGGGGAAATGACTTTTTTTCCCATGGGAAATGGCTTCCCTTTGAGGCCACTGGCCCTGGCCAACAGGGCAGGGCCAAGCTTGAAATTGGCAAAATTTGCTGGATTTCTCCAAAACTGAAGCTGCCACCAAGGAGGACCCTGCAAGTCCTTAGAGTCCCACAGGCCACCTTTAATCTGACCCCCAGACCCTGGAGACTTTTGCCCATGGAAAATGGCTTCCATTTGCAGTCACTTGCTCTGGCCAACAAGGCAGTGTCAAGTGAGAAATTTGCAAACTTGGCTGGATTTCTCCAAAACTAAAGCTGCCAGCAACTTGGACCCTGCAAGTGCTTAGAGCCCCAAACACCACCTTTAAGCTGATACCCAGACCCTGGAGAAATGACTTCTTTTTCCCATGGAAAATGGTGTCCCTCTGTGGGCACTCAGCCGAGCCAACACTGGGCAGGGCCAAGCTTGAAATTGGCAAACTTGGCTGGATTTCTCCAAAACTAAAGCTGCCAGCAACCAGGACCCTGCAAGTCCTTAGAGCCCCAAATACCACCTCTGAGCTGATACCCAGACCCTGGGGAAATGACTTCTTTTTCCCATGGAAAATGGTGTCCCTCTGTGGGCCCTCAGCCGAGCCAACACTGGGCAGGGCCAAGCTTGAAATTGGCAAACTTGGCTGGATTTCTCCAAAACTAAAGCTGCCAGCAACCAGGACCCTGCAAGTCCTTAGAGCCCCAAATACCACCTCTGAGCTGATACCCAGACCCTGGGGAAATGACTTCTTTTTCCCATGGAAAATGGTGTCCCTCTGTGGGCCCTCAGCCGAGCCAACACTGGGCAGGGCCAAGCTTGAAATTGGCAAACTTGGCTGGATTTCTCCAAAACTAAAGCTGCCAGCAACCAGGACCCTGCAAGTCCTTAGAGCCCCAAATACCACCTCTGAGCTGATACCCAGACCCTGGGGAAATGACTTCTCTTTTCCTGGAAAATGGCCTCCCATTGCATCCACTTGCACTTGCCAATAATACGGTGCCAAGTGAGAATTCTGTATTTCTCCAAAACTAAAGCTGCCATCAAGGAGGACCCTGCGAATCCTTTGAGCCCTAAAGGCCACCTCTGAGCTGATCCCCAGACCCTGGGGAAATGACTTTTTTTCCCATGGGAAATGGCTTCCCTTTGAGGCCACTGGCCCTGGCCAACAGGGCAGGGCCAAGCTTGAAATTGGCAAAATTTGCTGGATTTCTCCAAAACTGAAGCTGCCACCAAGGAGGACCCTGCAAGTCCTTAGAGCCCCACAGGCCACCTTTAATCTGACCCCCAGACCCTGGAGACTTTTGCCCATGGAAAATGGCTTCCATTTGCAGTCACTTGCTCTGGCCAACAAGGCAGTGTCAAGTGAGAAATTTGCAAACTTGGCTGGATTTCTCCAAAACTAAAGCTGCCAGCAACTTGGACCCTGCAAGTGCTTAGAGCCCCAAACACCACCTTTAAGCTGATACCCAGACCCTGGAGAAATGACTTCTTTTTCCCATGGAAAATGGTGTCCCTCTGTGGGCACTCAGCCGAGCCAACACTGGGCGGTGCCAAGCTTGAAATTGGCAAACTTGGCTGGATTTCTCCAAAACTAAAGCTGCCAGCAACCAGAACCCTGCAAGTCCTTTGAGCCCCAAACACCACCTCTGAGCTGATACCCAGATCCTGGGGAAATGACTTCTTTTTCTCATAGAAAATGGTCTCTGTTTGTGGCCACTCACTCTTGCCAATAATATGGTGCCAAGGTCGAAATTGGCAAATTTTGCTGAATTTCTCCAAAAGTGAGGCTGACAGAGCCCAGGACCCTGCAAGGCCTTTGACCCCCAGGCCCTGGGTACTGCAGGGACAGGTTTAGGGCTGGGTTTGACGCTGCTGCAGCTCCTGAGTCCCCCTGGGACCCACCCGGGGCTGGTTCTGCCTCTCCCGCCCAGCCCGCACCCCCTGCCCTGAGCCAGCGCCCCCAAATCCCCTCAGTGCCGCAGGGAAGGGCTCAGGTCCCGCCAAAGGAATCCCAAACCCATCACACCCCAGTGCCCTCCTGTGTCCCACAGCCCAAGCCTCTGAAATTCCCAGTTTACCACCCTGCAGCCTCTGCCAGCCCCTCTGACATCCCTGGCACATCCCGATCCTCCAAAAATCCCAGACTGTTCCCACACATCAGCATCCTCCACTCCCACGTGCATTTGTGGCACACCCCAATCCCAAAAAAAAAAATCCCATTTTATTCCCATATATCAGCATCTTTAGCCCCCCAATCCACAAAAAAATCTCATTTTATTCCCATAAATCACCATCTTCTAGTCCCCACCCCAATCCATTAAAAAAAAAATCTCATTTTATTCCCATAAATCACCATCTTCTAGCCCCCACCCCAATCCACAAAAAATCTCCTTTTATTCCCATTTATCACCATTTTCTAGCCCCACTTCCATCCCAGCCACGTCCCTCCCTCGCACATGTCCTGCTCCACTCCAACCTGCTGGTGCCATCCCCACATCCCTGGGGCTGGCCCCGTTTCCAGAGCCCTCCAGAGCCCCCCAGCTCCCCCCTGTCCTGCCCCAGTGTCCCCTCCCCGAGGGACGTCCCCACCTTGCTCTGGAAGCTGAAGATGGTGACAGACAGACAGACCAGGGCCGTGATCCCCAGGCACAGCAGCACCGACTTGGTGTTGTAGTAGCTGCAAAATGACCAGGAAAATCAAATTAGGGTCATTCCCGGGGATGGGAAAGGGGATTCAGACAGGCAGGAGCTGGGCAAGGAATCCTACGGGCACAAACAGCGCTGGAATTATCAACATTCCACACTAATGGTAGAAAAGGAAGGATGGAAAAAAGGCTGGATGGGTTTTCCTGCTGTTTTGAAGGATGGAGGTGTCACTATCGGACATGCAAGAATGCAAGCACACCACGGTTCTCCAGGTGAAGGAAGAAAGAGGAAGTTTATTCTCTGACTCTAACATTTATAGTTTTCCAAAAGTGACAGTGGATTGGAGGGTGATAGGGACACCTCTCCAATGACACTGGTCAAACTAGCAGTCTATCAACTTTCTCCTCTTCTATAAAAGAAGACAAAACAATTAGTTATTTACAGAAAGTGTTTGGAAAAGTTCACCACAAGAATGTCCATATCAAAAAGCTTAGAAGATCTTAAAAAACTAAAGTGACATGGAGGGAAGGCAGGAGGGTCCATCTGGGCTTCCCAGAGCTTTGGAGCAGCTCCAAGTCCACCAATGCCACTGTCCATGAACAGACAGGGAATGGGGAAGGTCCTGACTGGGAGGTAACAAACCCAGGGTGACAAAAGTCCCCACAGCATGAGGGGAAACCAAAGGAGCAGCCCGGGCTCCTGCCCAGTCTGGCCTTTGGAAAAGGAGGGGTTGGAGCAGGGCCAGGGGCTGCAGGCTCAGGCTGGAATGGTTTCCAGGCTGGATCAGGATTTTGGCTGCAGCGCAGGCTCAGCCCGTGGAAAAGCCAGTCCTGCTCTCCCTGGGGGATTTGTGTGCAGCCTCTGGAGTTTTCCCCTGAAGCTGCTGAGGCCAGGGATTTCTTTGTCCCAGTCCATCCATCACCCAGCCTGGATCATGGCTCTCTCTCCAGGCTCCCACGCGAGCCAGGAGCAGATTTCAGATTTCCTGGTGCAAATGAGCAGGAGGGAGCAGGCTGTGGGATACAAACTCCTGAAACTGCTGGAACAAAACCCTTGGCTCACTGCAGCCCCCCCTGCCTGGGACCTGCCCAGTGAGAAATGGGGATCAGTGAGTGGTCGCCTCCAGCCCCTGCAGTGCTGCCCCTCCAGGGCTCTCCTGCAGTGTTTGGGATGTGGAAGCCCCCAGTGCTGCCTCCCTTGGGACAGGGACAGGCCTTGGGAACCTTCCCTGGAAAGTTTCCCGAGGGAAGCTCCAGCTTTGTGTGGCTGCTGGGAGCCCCAGAGAGCTCAGGTACCTCAGGAACAGGGAATGTTTTCAGGAAGAGACAGGACACAGGGCAGTGCCCAACCCACCTGGAGAGCATGGCAGTGAGATAGGCCATGGACAGGGTCTGGGGAAAACACAGCCAGGTTAGTGCCCCCCTGCCCCGGAGCAGACACCAGGAAATCCCTCAGTCCCAGGGAACAGGGCAGGGGAGCCTCCCAGGCTCGCAGGAGAAGGAGCTTGGGCAGCATTTGGACCCCTCCAGTGACTGATGGGCACAGGAGAGGGCAGAGGGAGGGCAAATGGCACGGGGGGAGCCCCTGCTCCTGCATCCGTCCCGCACAGGAGCCAGCTGCCATCCCAGCTGCCATCCCAGCTCCCATCCCAGCTTCCATCCTACATCCCAGCTGCCATCCCAGCTCCCATCCTACATCCCAGCTGCCATCCCAGCTGCCCTCCCAGCTGCCATCTCAGCTCCCATCTCAGCTCCCATCCTACATCCCAACTGCCATCCCAGCTCCCATCCTACATCCCAGCTGCCATCTCAGCTCCCATCCTACATCCCAGCTGCCATCCCAGCTCCCCTCCCAGCTCCCATCCCAGCTCCCATCCCAGCTCCCATCCCACATCCCAGTTCCCACCCAGGTTCCCACCCCGGTTCCATCCCAGCACACCCCAGCTCCAATCCCAGCTCCCATCTCAGTTCCCACCCCAGCTCCCACCCCAGTTCCCACCCCAGTTCCCATCCCAGCTCCCACCCCAGCTCCCAGCAGACCCCACAGATTATTTTTTGCTATTTTTTAACAACGAGAGGCTCCCTTTCTTCCCAGCTTCTCCCATCCCAGTGCAAGCACAGCTCCTCAGCCCAAGCCCAGGACAAGAAGGGGATGAAATTCCCACTTTTCCCCAGGAATTCCAGCCTTGTCCTGGGCACCACTCTGACCCCAGGGCAGATGTTGGCCAGATGTGCCACTCACAAAGATGCTGAGCAGGATCAGATTCCATGGGAAGTATCTCCTGCAAAGCAAACAGGAGTCAGTCAGGTGGGGCTGTGCCAGGGAACCCCTGACCATGGGGTAATTAGGGACAGTGAGGGTAATTAATGGCCATTAATGACCCTGATGGGTAATTAATGCCCATGCTGGTAATTAGTGCCCTGTGCACAATGCTGGGGCAGTGCAGGGCACAGTCACCCTGCTCGGGGCCCCAGGACATTTGGGGTCCTCCTGGGCCAGCAGGACAGAGGTCCCCAGGATATTCCTACTCCCCTGGGAGCTGACAAGAGCATCCTCTGGAATGTTTCACCCCCAGAATCCCAGCGCTGCAAACGGGGCGGCGCTGCCACATTGCTCTTCACAGAGAAAAGCAAGGCACAGTTCTTCCCAAGGATTTCTGAGATTCGCATTCTCTGAATCTCAGAGAAAGGGAAAACACGAAATCACAAAATCACTTTGCTGTGCCTGTGTAGAATGCAATTTGGGGATTGTTTACCCAAAGTGAGGATGTTTTGTTTCCTTGGCCTGTCAGGGCCAGGTGTGTGTGTGTGTCAGGGCCAGGTGTGTGTGTGTGTGTCAGGACTGAGGGTGACAATCTGTGATTCTGTGCAGGGTAAGCATTGTGTGCAGAGTGAGTGCTTGGCAGATTCAGTTTAGATGAAATGTATACAGTATAGTATAATAAAGTAATTAATATATATATATATAAATTACTTTATATATAAAGTAATTAATTAGCCTTCTGCTATCCATGGAGTCAGACGGATCATTGCTCCTTCATCAGGGCCCTCATGGCATCGCTGCAGGGCAGCTCCTGCTGGAAGCCACAGCTGCAATTGGACTCCTGAGCTGCAGCAACCCAAGGCCTGGAACAGCTGTTTCCAGCATCTGGACCAGGTTCCCCAGAGCAGCTGTGGCTGCCCCTGGATCCCTGGAAGTGTCCAAGGCCAGGACAGCGGAGCACTGCGGGACAGTGGGAGGTGTCCCTGCCATGGCACTGGGTGGGCTTTAAGGTCCTTTCCAACCCCAACCATTCCACGATCCCATGGAAACACAGCAGCTGCATCCCTGCCCCGCACAAGGGCTGGAAACCTGCG
>NW_005054610.1:149324-151468 GCF_000277835.1 Geospiza fortis | reverse complement strand
CTGCCTTCCCAGGCTGTCCCAGACCCCACAGCATCCCCTCCTCACCTGGGCCCGGAGCAGCAGGCGAGGATCAGGTAGGTGACGAAGAAAACGGCGCTGCCAGGAGAGAGAGAGGGAGAGGTCAGGGGGGAAAAACAGCCTGGGAGGGTGGAGCAGGGGGTGGGATGGAATTCCCTGGAAAAGCAGCCTGGGATGGTGGAGCAGGGGGAAATTTCCTGGAAAAGCAGCCTGGCATGGTGGAGCAGGAGCGAATTCCCTGGAAAAGCAGCCTGGGAGAGTGGAATTCCCTGGGATGGAATTGCCTGAAAAAGCAGCCTGGGATGGAATTCCCTGGAAAACCAGTCTGGGATGGTGGAGCAGGAGGGAATTCCCTGGGGTGGAATTCCCTGGAAAAGCAGCCTGGGATGGGGATGTTGGAAATGCAAACACCCAGCAGGCTGGATCAGGCTGGTTCCCACCCCAGGTCCCTCTCACTGAGCTCCTTCCTGCCCTCAGGAGCCTCCTCTGCCTGTGCCCATCCCCAGGGTGGCACAAAACATCCCTGGAGAAGCTGAGGATCTGGAGCAGGGCACCCAAACGTGCCAGTGACAAACAGGGCAGGAGCTGGGGTGGTGTTGGCTCTGAGGAAATGTTCCTTCATGGAAAGGCAGGTCAGGCTTTGGGAGGGGCGGCCCAGGCAGTGGTGCAATCCCACCCTTGGAAGTGACCAAAAGCCTTTGGCAGCGGCACTGGGGGGCATTCAGATCTGAGCACTGATTGGTTTGACCACAGCCTCCCAAAAACCTCACTTATCAACCCAGGACACTTGGTCAGTGGTGAGGGGAGGCTTGGTGTTGGACTCCATGGTCTCCAGGGGCTTTTCCCACCTTCACGATTCCAAGATTCCATGTCTCTGGGAGTTTCTCACATGGAGATGCCAGGTTTGCCCCTCCTTTCCAGGTTTGCCCCTCATTTCCAGGTTTGCCCCTCCTTTCCAGGTTTGTCATCATTTCCAGGTTTGCCCCTCATTTCCAAACCCTTTCCAGCCTGGGGGTGTCAAGGCTGGAGGTTCTTAAACCAAGGGCTGGCAAAGCAGCCGGGCTCAGGCAGGGCTGGAAGGGCTCTGCTGGAGGAGGGAGCTGCTCCCATGGCACATCCCTCCAGAAATGGGAATTTTTGGGAATTTTCCATTCCTGGAAGTGCCCAAGGCCAGGCTGGACAGGGACTGGAGAAACCTGGGACAGTGAGAGGTGTCCCTGCCCATGGCAGGGGTGGCACTGGGTGGACTTGAGGGTTCCTCCAACCCAACCCATTCCAGGACTCCACTGCTGGAGAGCTTGAGGAAGAGCCCAGGGCAGGGAAGGGCCCAGGGCAGGGAAGGGCCTAGGGCAGGAGGATCCATTCAGAAAGGGGCTCAGGGACCAGCCCAGGGCAGCAGGATCCTCCCGGCTCAGCAGAGCCCAGGGTGCTGTGGCTGCCCAGCCCCGCGCAGCTCCAGGCAGGTTTCAGGTTTTACCTCCCAGCATTTGAGCCTGTCCGAGCACAGCAGCCCCAGAGCTGCAGCAGGCAGAGCTGAAGGAGGCTCTCCTGCTCTCCTGCCCACAGCTGGGTGTTTTTCCAGGCTCTGGGAGCTGCTCCCCCCGGGGCAGCAGTTCTGGGTGCGCCGATGGCTCCGATAGCCACTGACCCTCGGCCAGGGCAGGGAGGTGACGGCAGAGCCCCGGGCCACGAGGGCACAGAGATAAACCCAGGCCCAGCTCTCCCACTGGGAAACCAGGAAAGCCCAGTGGGAGCAGCCTGGACACGGCTGAGCAGCTGGGAAGAGACTGTTGGGAGCACCGAGCCAGCAGGGCCATCCATCCCTGGCTGCTCTGGATTTATTCCCACTGAGGTGCCATCCCAGCAGTGGGAAAACGTCCTGGGGCTCCCAGGTTATATTACAGAGCTCTCTGGTTGGGAAGGAGACCCAGGCACAGAGCAGGAAAAACCTTTGGAGACACTGGAATGAAGGGAAGGGCTTGGCTCACTGAGCAGTGAAAAAACAGAAAAAATTAAAGTCATGGAATGGCCTGGGAGGGAAGGGACATTAAAATCCATCCCATCCCATCCCATCCCTGCCATGGCAGGGACACCTCCCTCTATCCCAGGTGCTCCCGCCGGGCCAT
>NW_005054610.1:141702-149261 GCF_000277835.1 Geospiza fortis | reverse complement strand
CCCCAGCCCCCCCCCCCCTCCCAGGGAACAATTCCTGCCCAATCTCCCATCCATCTCTGCCCTCTGGAAGCCGTTCCCTGTGTCCTGTCCCTCCATCCCTTGTCCCCAGTCCCTCTCCAGCTCTCCTGGAGCCCCTTCGGGCCAGGAAGGGGCTCTGAGCTCTTCCTGCAGTGAGGGGAGCACCCCCAGCTCTCCCAGCCTGGCCCCAGAGGGGCTCCAGCCCTGCAGCAGCTCCGGGGCCTCCTCTGGGCTCTCTCCTCATCCTCCCTGTGCGGGAGCCCAGGGCTGGAGCAGCTCGGCAGGTGGGCTCTCACCTGGGCACAGGGGGACAATGACCAGGGGGGAATTTCCTGCAGGACAGAACCCCCCCAGCTGCCCCAGGGGTGTTCCTCCTGGCAAACAGGAGGGAATAAACTCCATCCGGGCAGGGAGCTGGAAGAGGTGACCCCAGAGGCCAAGGTGGGGAGCTGAGCAGGGCTGAGGCTCCTCCCCCTGTCCCCTGGGACGTGACAGTGCCTCTCCAAGCCCAGTCTCCCTCTGGAGCACCTGTGGTTCCCTCCTGGTGCCCCGGAGCTCCATGGCTGCTGTTTGGAGGGTTCTCCCAGGTTACATAAGCCTGTGTCTCATCTGCTGATTTGGGTGTGAACTGATTAAAGCTGAGTTCACCTCACACTCAATGAGCAGCACTGACCCCGCCAGCAGCCTGGAAAGCACGGAGCCAGGAGGTGCCAGCACCTGGGAGCTCCATTCTGGGCTGGCTGGGGGAACCAAGGAACGGAATCCCAGCCACAGGGCTCTGGGATGGAGCCCCAGGAGTAACAGCCCCACCCAGACATGGCCAGGAACATCCCAACACCTCCAAATCCACCCCACTGGATGTTATGTAATGGAAACCTGACAACCACCTGGCTTCCGAGGGGAAAATCCCAAAATTCGGCCTCCATGGTCCCTGAACATCCTTCCAGGTGTCAGATATGGGGCTCTGCAGTGCTGCAAGGAGGCCTCTGGAGCTTCCCAGGGGACCTTCCCAAAGTGAACTCTCTAAGGTACCCTGGACATCCCCCCAGGTCTCACTAGGAGTTTCTGTTTCCCTGGAAACTCCCCAGCTTTCTCTGGCTTTCTGCAGGAAATATTCAGGTATTTCTTTCCACCCTGGTTTCTGGGGCCATTTTTGGGGAAGTGTTTGGGGTTCTCTTCTCAGGTGTCTCTTGCTCAGTCAGGTGAGATTTCCCACCTGCTCACCTCTGGATTGGTGCCCAGAGCAGCTGGGGCTGCCCCTGGGTCCCTGGCGGTGCCCAAGGCCAGGTTGGACATGGGGGCTGGGAGCAGCTGGGATGGTGGGAGGGGTCCCTGCCCAGCCAGCGGAGGCACTGGAGGCTTTGAGGTCCCTCCCAACCCAACCCAACCCATTCCATGATTCCGTGACCTTCCCCAGTTGCCCCTGGGCACTTTGGAGTGATGCTTCACATGCAGGACACTGTTGGAGACCCTTCCCACATCCCCACAGCCCCACCCAGGCTGTCTGGAGCGCACAAGGCCACAGGAAAAGCCAGGGATACTCACTAGGAAGCCCAGTACCAGGCAGAGTGGGTCTGGATGTAGCCCTTGACTGGTTCACTGCAAGACAAGGAAAGGTCCTGAGCAGGGAGAACCCAGTCCCTCAGAGCTCCCTGCTCACTGAACCCAGGAACAGCCCGAGCAGGGGATTAAAACCCAGCCCTGGGCGAATCCTCTCGGCAGCCTGAGCCTGTGGAGAGGAATTCCAGCTGCCAGGTGGGAAGGGCAGCGCTGGTCCCCCAGTTCCACACCGGAGCTGGCTGGGAATGGCTCCCACAGGGGATTAGGGAGCCCAAATCCTCAGGCTGGCACTGATCCATTATTTATTCTGGAGGCAACATGAGCCACACACACCCAGAGCGCTCGGTCATCCGAGCTGGAGAGGGGGATGAGCAGGGGAGAGAAGGCAGCCCCTGGAGCTGGGATCTGGTAACTCCCACAGGGAAAACCCAGCAGCCACTGCCAGGGGCAGCAGCTCTGGGGATCACCCAGGATGGGAGATCCAAACCAGAGCATGGGTGGGAATGGGGGCAAAAGGACTGAGGCACCTCTGAGTGTTCCCTCAGCTTTGCTTTTCTATTGGAATAGTCAGAAAGAATCCACAGGGAAAAGCCAGCAGCTGCTGCCAAGGGCAGCAGCCCTGGGGATCACCCAGGATGGAAGATCCAACCCCGAGCGTGGGTGCGAATGGGGCAAAAAGGACTGAGGGAGCTCTGAGTGTTCCCTCAGCTTTGCTTTTCTCTTGGAATAGTCAGAAAGAATCCAAGTGTGACACAACCCCCAGGAACCTGCCCAGGGCCCGCTCCCAGGGGGCCCAGCACCCACCAGAAGGTGAAGAAAGCCACGATGACAACGGTGACCAGGAGCTGGACCATCAGGATGGCGTACACCTGCAGCGAGAGGTGGTGACCCATGGACCCCAGAATCCAGCAGAGCCAGCCCCTCCAGGGGCCGGGGGTCCAGCTGTGCCAGCCCCGAGGGCGAGGGACGTGTCCCTGCCTCACCTTCCTGATGAACACCCTGCGCACGTTGCGGTCATCCCAGCTGAAGGTGGTGAGCAGCTCCGTGTCCCCCGGGTACCCCCCGCTGCCGTAGCTGGGGCTGGTGCCTGCAGGGAGGCCAAAGGAGCAGCTCCCACCCAAATCCCCCCAGCCGTGGGACCTGAGCCCAGGGAACCATCACAGCTCAATTTGGTGCCCAAAATCCCCAGAGGTTCCTTGTGGCCAAATCCCAAATCCCCCCAGCTGTGGGACCTGAGCCCAGGGAGCCATCTCAGCTCCGTTTGGTGCCCAAAATCCCCAGACGTTCCTTGTGGCTTTCACATTCTCTGAAAAAAAAATCCCTTCGCCCAGGATTTTTTGCCTGGGAAGCTGAGAAGCCTCAGAGAAAAGGAAAACAATTCTTATCTCAATTGCTTCTCCGGTGTTTTGCTCATGTGGAATGTGTTTGGAGATTGTTTACCCACAGGTGATTGTTTGATTGGGAATCTGATGTGAATTGTTTTGACTCTTTGGCCAATTGGTGCCAAGCTGTGTCGGGGCTCTGGAAAGAGTCAGGAGTTTTCATTATTTTCTTTTTAGCATTTAGTAAGTATCCTTTCTGTATTCTTTCGTGTAGTATAGTTTAATAGTCTTTAATATAATATAGTATAATAAAATAATAAATTAGCCTTGTGAGAGCATGGAGTCAGATCCATCATTTCTCTCTGCCACGGGGGTCCAGGACATGAACATCAGACAGCACCCAGCCCCTCCAGGACCTTCCCAACCCTCCATGCCCACTCTGATTCCCTGTTTCCCTCGGCTGAGGTGACACTTCCCAGGCTGGAACTGTTCTCCAGGCAGCACAAAGAATTTTTAATTCCACTCTCTATTTTAAAAAGGGCCTTTCCTGTGCCATTCACATCCTCTGAAAGAATTTTTTCGCCCAGGATTTTTCTCCTGGGAAGCTGAGAAGCCTCAGATACAAAGGAAAACAATTCTTATTTCATTTGCTTCTCCTGTGTTGTGCTCGTGTGGAATGTGTTTGGAGATTGTTCACCCACAGGTGATTGTTTCATTGGGTTCTGGTGTGAACTGTTTTGACTCTTTGGCCAATCAGGGCCAAGCTGTGTCGGGACTCTGGAAAGAGTCAGGAGTTTTCATTATTATCTTTCTACCATTTAGTAAGTATCTTTTCTGTATTCTTTAGTATAGTTATATTATAGATTATATTAAATATATATATTATATAACTATAGTAAGAATATTAATATTAAAGAATGTTAAATATATTATTCTTTAGTATAGTTCTATTATATATTATATTAAAATACAGTATTCTTTAATATAATATTGTATAATAAAGTAATAAATTAGCCTTCTGAGAACAGGGAGTCAGATTCATCATTCCTGCCTTCACTGGGGCATTTCCCAGCAAATACAAAACTTCCTCTGCTCCCTTCCCACTCCTGCTGCTCCTCAAGACCATCCCTGGGAACAGAGGGGGAACATTCCCACAAACCATCCCAATACCAGGCTGATCCCTGTGTGAGCAAACACCAAAGCTTCCACAGCAATGGGAGGGCTGGGATCAGCCCTTGCTCTCCTTCCACTGGATGTTAAAGCATCCCCAGAGCAGCTGTGACTCAGCATTCCCAGGGGAGCAGCTGTGACTCAGCATTCCCAGGGGAGCAGGAGGAGTCCCTCGCTGCTCTCCTGAGCTGTGTTTGCATCGTGGCTTTGTCAACAACGTCCCTGCTCTGAGAGCAGCTCCTGGCGGCTCCCTGAGTCCATCCCTCAGCCCCATTTCCAGGCAGGGACTCAGGAAACAGTTAAGCACCGAGCCTGGAAAAGGAGAAAACAGCTCCAATGCTACCAGTGAGAAAAACCTTCCCCCGAACCCTCAAATCCCTGCACAAGTCATCTCTGCTGTGCCAAAACTGGAACAGAAGCTCCGGTTGCTGGTTTTCCCTTCCCCATCCCTGGCAGTGCCCAAGGCCAGGCTGGATGGGGCTTGGAGCAGCCTGGGGCAGGAGGAGGTGTCCCTGCCATGGCAGGGGTGGCCCTGGATGCACTCAAAGGTCCCATCCCACCCAAACCATTCCGTGACTCCACGACCACTCTGTGCCCTCTCTGCTTCCCTCCTGTGTCACTGAAGTCCCCCCTGCTGGGTTTCCACAGAAGGATTTTTGTGTGATTTTCCTGCTTTACATTCCTGTCCCTGCCTGGTCCACAGACACCTCCCCTCCTCCCAAAGCTTCTGAGCTCAGGGGTGCCCAAATCCTTCGGGAAGATGGAACAGAGACCCTCTCAATCTCAGAGCAGGCACCAGGAGAGCCAAACTCAAGGTCCTGATCCTGATTTTCTCCTGTTTTCCTGGTTAAAGCTGCTCATTCAAAATGCAGGAGCCTCACTTAGGTGCCCCCAGTAGGAAATAAGTCCCTGCTGCTGTTCTGTTGTCAACAAATCCCTTGGTCCTTCCTTCCTGCCCCACTGGAGCTGAACCTCCTGCGTGTTCTCCTGGATCCCTCATCAGTCCCAGAGTACCTGGGCAGGGAGAATCCCTGGGAATTCCAGGTCTCCTGCACCAAAGCAATCCCAGCCCCTAAACAACACCCAGCTGGCCCCTAAACACCCAATTGGCCCCTAAACACCCAACTGGCCCCTAAACTTCCAGCTGGCCCCTAAACACCCAACTGGCCCTAAACAACAAATTGTCCCCTAAACACCAAATTAGCCCCTAAACACCAAATTGGCTCCTAAATACCAAATTGTCCCCTAAACACCAAATTAGCCCCTAAACACCAAATTAGCCCCTAAACACTAAACTGGCACCTAAACACCCAACTGGCCCTAAACACCACATTAGCCCCTAAACACCAAATTAGCCCCTAAACACCCAACTGGCCCCTAAACACCAAATTGGCCCTGAATGCCCAGCTGGCACCTCAATGCCTGGAGGAACTGAAGGGTTTTACCCTCCTCCCTCCCTCCCTCCCTGCCAGCATCCAGAGGGTTCCATCCTCCTCCCTCCCGGTGTCCCCACATCTGTCCCCCCGTCCAAGGCCACAGCAGGACGGTGTGTCCCGAGTTCATGGTCACAGAAACAGCCCCAAACCCACATCCCTTCTCTCCAGGTGCTCCCAGTCAGGTGTGAGACATCCCATAGAGTGGGTCTGGCTTCCCACCTGGAGCCCCAAACCACCCCATCCCACCCCCTAAACCCAAATATCCCATATCACCCCTAAACCCCAAATACTCCATCCCACCCCCTAAACCCAAATATCCCATATCACCCCCTAAACTCCAAACCCAAATACCCCATCCCACCCCCTAAACCCAAATACCCCATCCCACCCCCTAAACCCCAAATACCCCATCTCACCCCATTTAGGCCTCACCCACCCAAATTCATTGCAAGAGCAGAAAATTCCAGATGATGCCCAGAGGCACCTGGGGGGATTTATCCTGTTCCTCAGGGGAAAGGCTGAGAAACCATCAGAATGTGCGGGCACAGACACACCAGGGGAGGTTTTCACTTCTTCCCTTTCCCCAAGCACCCCGTCCCTGCAGCTGGACACAACAGGCAGCAAAGGATGGAGCAGGGCAAGAGCTCAGGAGTCCCTAAATCCCACAATTGCAGCGTTTTCTCTGGCTGGAGCTGGGCTGAGTGAGCACTTGGCCACCCCCAGGGTCACTTCCCAGCCACCCCAGCCTGCTCCAGCCCCATTTCCAAGCCTACAGCCATTCCCTGGGCACAGCCAGGGCTCTGTCCTTTGCTACAGCTCAGCAGCAGTTCCAGGGAGCTTCTGGTGCTGGAAAAGCTGCTGGTTTGCCCAGGAATGGCCACGAGGATGCTGGAACAATCCAGCCTTTGGCTCCAGCCGTGTCCCAGCCTCCCTGGCTCTGCCAGCAGCTGCCAACAGCCACACTGGGGGCTGTGACACCACTTGTGACACCAATTGTGCCACCTCAGCTGCTCTGAGGGCTGAGCAGGAGCTGCAGGAGGGGGTGGGGGGGATCCCTGCAGCTGCTCCAGGACTTTCCCTCCAGCCCCAGGAGCTGGGATCTCCCAGGGCAGCGAGCTGGGAATGGGGATTTCTCCCACATGGGACTGGGAAGGTGTTTACTCCCTCGTGAGTTCTCTGGGATGGCTGGAATGGCTTTTATTCACAGATACAGGCTTTTATCTGCAGGTGGAGACTTATGTGTAGATGGAGACTTTTATGTGTAGATGGAGACTTTTGTACATTGATAGAGACTCTCCTGTGCAGACAGAGGCTCACAGCTCTGCCCAAGGCCAAACTGCGCACCACATCCCTGCTCCTCCTCTTGTCCTTGCTGCTCCTTTTATCCAGGTCCCCTCTCATCCCTGCTCCCCCTCTCATCCCTGCTCCTCCTCTTGTCCCTGCTGCTCCTCTTATCCAAGTCCCCCTCTTATCCCTGCTCCCCTTCTCATCCCTGCTCCCCCTCTTATCCAGGTCCCCTCTCATCCCTGCTCCCCCTCTGATCCCTGCTCCCCCTCTCCTCTCCATCCTGGGGGATCTCTGCCCCTCTCCCGGGGCCCACCCCAGCCCATCCATGGAAGGACTTACTGGGATCCACGTACGCCCAGCTGGGGTGGAGAGGGGCTGCGGGCGGGGCAGGAAAAGCCCTGGCTTTCATCCCTTCTCCCGCTGTGGCCTCCTCGTAGGACGGGGGAGCCGGGGGGGCTGTGGCATTGTCCTTCTTGTCCCCCTGCCCCTCAGAGCTCGGGGGTTTGCTGTTCACAGAGAGCTGCACAGAGAGGGGCAAGGAGAGAGACAGAGATGAGTAAAAGCATCCCAGAAACTGCCCTGGATGAGAAGCTGGAACAGATGGGCTCTGCAAGAGGGGTCAGGAACTGGGAGACGTGGGAACTGGGAGCCACGGGAACTGGGAGCCCTGGGAACTGGGAGGCACGGGAACTGGGAGCCACGGGAACTGGGAGCCAAAGGAACTGGGAGCAATGGGAACTGGGAGCCCTGGGGACTGGGAGCCCAG
>NW_005054610.1:140180-141274 GCF_000277835.1 Geospiza fortis | reverse complement strand
TGAGAAGTTCCAGGCAGGGAGGTCTGAGGGGAGACCCAGAGCCCCCACGGTGCCTCGGGCTCAACGTGACACCAAAAACATGCAAGGAATTCTCTGCTTCTCATCAAACTCCCTAAATTGCTCCTTAAAGAGAGCTTTCAGATCCTGGGCCGAAAATCCCTGACATCTTCATTCCCGTTTACCCCATTTTGAGTCAGCTGCTCCCAGGAATTCTCTGGTTTGGCCCTCCAGAATTTTCTCCTCTGTGCCCGTGTGGAGGCTCAGCTGTGCTGCTTCCCAGCATTCCAAGGAGCCGGGACTGCAGCAAGGAGCCAACCTGGGGCCACCTGAGCGCTCTCCTCTCCTTGGGAACCTGATCCCTTTAACCTCCCAGCTGGGCTGGGGTAGATAAAGTGCCAGCACAACTCTGCTCCCCGAGGAGGAGCCAGCTCAGCCCAGGAGTGGTGTCCCCACAGCTCGGGGGGGCTGCAGAGGCAATGAACCCCAAAACAGGGGGGCTTTAACAGGGCCGAGTGAGGAGGGCTCCAGCTGAAGGGGCCACGGGCCCTGAAACACAGCAGGGCCGGGCTGGGATGAGTCCCGCGGGCAGATCGGCTGTGCCACCTCCCCTGGCAGCCCCCAGGGACAGCCCTTCCCTGCCCTTCCCTGTCCTTCCCTGTCCCTTGGGTTTAGGGGGCCGAGATCCTGCGAGCCCCCTCCCCACCTGCCCGATATCCAGGGAGATCCAGAGGGATGGAGCTGCATCCAGAGCGTTGCCATGGCGATGGTGCATGAGCTGGCAGAGGATCCACAACCCCCCCTCCTCGGTCTGAGAGCACTGGAGAGCCCCAAAATCCCCAAAACCCCCAAAATCCCGAGCCCTCGGGCCGGGCAGGAGGTGCTGCCGGGTGGGGACAGGGGTGGGACAGCACGAGCAGCTCACGGAGCCCTCCGAAACCCGGGATGTGGAGGGCACAGGGGGGTAAAACGGCCACAGCTCTGGTCCAACGGGGTTTGAGCCATGCATCCATCACCCCTAAACCAGCCCGATCCCCAAACCAACCCCAAACCGGCCTCCAATCCCAAAACCACCCCTAAACCAGCCCCCAACCCCC
>NW_005054610.1:139315-139994 GCF_000277835.1 Geospiza fortis | reverse complement strand
GATGGGATGGGATGGGATGGGATGGGGAGAGGGTCAGGATGGGGGAGATGGAGAGAAGGTCGGGATGGGGGAGATGGAGGGAGGGTCAGGATGGGGAAAGGATTGGGATGAAGAGAGGGTCGGGATGGAGAGAGGAGCAGGATGGGGGGGATGCAGGGATGGGTTTAGGGAGGGAGAGGAAACAGAGTTGGGGTGATGAGGAGGATGCAGGGATGGGATGGGATGGGATGGGTGGCCAGGGCACAGCCAGGCATGTCCAGACTGCCCTTGAGCAACAGCAGTCACCCCGAGGTCCCAGATCATCTGCTAGCAGTGAGCACCACTGTGTGGGACAGGTACAAACACTACTGACACCTGATAGGGCACAGGGTGGGGCAGGGGAGGGATGGGATGGGATGGGATGGGATGCGATGCGATGCAATGCGATGGGATGCAATGAGGAGGATGCAGGGATGGATTAGGGAGGATGCAGGGTTATGGAGGATGCAGGATGGGGAGGATGCAGGGATGGGATGGGTAGGATGGACAGACACAGCACCCAGGAGGCTGAAGGGTTGGGGTCAGGAATGGGGAGAGTGCAGGGATGGGGAGGATGTGGGGATTCAGAAACGGGGAGGATCCGGGTTTGGGGAGGAAGCAGGGACAGGGTCCCACTCCAGGGCTGGGATCAGCTGCCCCA
>NW_005054610.1:137987-139298 GCF_000277835.1 Geospiza fortis | reverse complement strand
GAACCTCAGGACTGGGATTTGCAAAGGCAGAGAGGCTCTCAGGAGCCTTTGGTGCTGCAGCCTCAGAGCCAACCGTGGGAGCAGCTCCCAAATATCCTGAGGGTGCTCTGGGGGCTGGAGGCTCCGGTGGGACAAGAGGGGACGGCCTGAGCCGGGCTGGGACAGAGGCAGGAGGGAGGAATCCTGCACGGGCACAGAGCAGGAACCCCGCACGGGCACAGGGCAGGAACCCCGCACTGACACAGGGCAGGAGGGAGGAACCACGCATTGACACAGGGCAGAAACCCCGCACTGGCACAGGGCAGGAGGGAGGAACCCCGCACGGGCACAGGGCAGGAACCCCGCACGGGCACAGGGCAGGAATCCCGCACGGGCACAGGGCAGGAACCCCGCACTGGCACAGGGCAGGAGGGAGGAACCCCGCACTGGAGGCTCCTGGGTCCCACCTTGTCCCCTCGGGGCCGCTGCAGCCCAGGGGGGCACAGGGAGGGTCTGGAGCAGCCCCACCCCCGGAGCAGATTATTGATCAGTGTCATTGATCCAAGTTATTGATCAGTTACTGATCCGAGCCCATGGGCAGGGGCAGCCCCACCCCCAGAGCAGATTATTGATCAGTGTCATTGATCCAAGTTATTGATCAGTGTTATTGATCCGAGCCCATGGGCAGGGGCAGCCCCACCCCCAGAGCAGATTATTGATCAGTTGCTGATCCAAGTTATTGATCAGTTATTGATCCAAGTCCGTGGGCAGGGGGACAATGGGGATCTCCTAGCCCAGGGGAAGGGGCACTGAGGGAATCGGGGTTTTCAGTGCTCTGACAGAGCCTGGGGGGGAAATACAACCTCAGGGCACAGGGAGATGGGGACATCTGCTCTTGTGCCGCAGGAGATGGGGGAAAATTGTCCCTTTTGAAGGGTGAAGGGCTTCCCAGGGCCCAGGACAGAGGAAACACAGCCCAGGCTCCACCTGGAGCCCAGGAGAGGGGCTGGGGAGGAATGGGAGCTCTCAGCAGAGCAGCCATCCTCTCTGTTCCCCCAAAATGAGACAATTTGGAGCTGAGAGCCTCCATCCCCCCTCCCGTCCCTCCCCAGCCCCTTCCGGTCGCTCCTGAGTTTGCCAGGTGGATCACAGAGGTACAAACAATAAATCAGCTGTTCTGAGCACTCTGCCGGGGAAAAAAAAAAAAGAAAGAAAGAAAAAAAAATAAAATAAAAAAAAAACCACACAAAAAAAGTGACAAACTCCAGGCCCAGCACAGAGAAGGTGAGGAATCTTTGCAGGGAAACGGGGTGGGAAAACCATCCCCGCTCC
>NW_005054610.1:132776-137910 GCF_000277835.1 Geospiza fortis | reverse complement strand
AAGCAGACCGCCCTTGGCATCCGCACGGACCCAGCCCGAGCCATTCAGTCGGAAAGGGGCGATTCCGCAGGAGCTGTCAGGATTATTCCGAATCAATTCAGGGCCACTTAACCTGCGGCTCCTCAAGGGCTCCGTTCTCCCGGGGCTGGGCAGGGGCTGAGACACCTGGGCAGGGCCCACGGGAGGGAGAGAAACCGAGCCCGGGCTGTGCCCGGATTCCGCTGCCCTGCCAGGGTGAGGATGGACTGTGACCGTGCTCACAGGGGTCTGAGGGTGAGGGAAGAGACAAGGAGCTGACTCCGTGTTTCAGAAGGCTGATTTATTATTTTATGATATATACTTATTAAAACTATACTAAAAGAATAGAAGAAAGGATTTCATCACAAGGCTAGCTAAGAATAGAAAACGAATGATTACAAAGGTTTGTGGCTCCTACTCTCTGTCCGAGCCAGCTGACTGTGATTGGCCATTAATTAGAAACATCCAACATGAGCTAATCACAGATCCACCTGTTGCATTCCACAGCAGCAGACAATCATTGTTTACATTTTGTTCCTGAGGCCTCTCAGCTTCTCAGGAGGAAAAATCTTAAAGAAGAGATTTTTCATAAAACATGTCTGTGACAGACGGACAAACAGCCGAGAACGAGGATGGATGAACAACCACGGGTAAATTACTGAGCACAAGGATGGGTAAAGAACTCCAACGCACTCAGGGGGTGACACCCTCCAGGCAGGGCTCCAGGGGCTTGGGAACAGGAGCTCAGGTACTTTGTGAGCCCAGTTGTTCAGGGAGCCCCAGCGTCACAGACATCTTTTCTGAAAAATCCTTTCCTTAAGATTTTTCCTCCTGAGAAGCTGAGAGGCCTCAGGAACAAAATGCAAACCATGGTTATCTGCTGCTGTGGAAAGCAACAGGTGGATCTTTGATTAGCTCATGTTAGTTGTTTGTAATTAATGGCCAATCACAGCCCAGCTGGCTCGGACAGAGAGTCCAAGCCACAAGCCTTTGTTATCATTCTTTCTTTTTCTATTCTTAGCCAGCCTTGTGATGAAATCCTTTCTTCTATTCTTTTAGTATAGTTTTAATGTAATATATATCATAAAATAATAAATCAAGCCTTGTGAAACATGGAGTCAGCTCCTCGTCTCTTCCCTCACCCTCAGACCCCTGTGAGCACGGTCACAGCCCAGGGCTCTGCTGCCCAGCCAGGGCAGGAGCCTTGGAGCCTTAGCCCCACACCCCACAGCTCCACCCCAGGCTAGAAAGGCTCCAAGAGGGGAAACTTTGGCTCTGGGAGGGGAGAAACTCCCAGCAAAGCCACAACCCCAGCAGCTCCTCCTGGGTAAAAACAGCAGGGAGGGGACTCCAGCCCCTGCCCTGCTCAGGGAACACCCTCAGCGGGGAGGTGTCACTGGATGGCACAAAATAACACAATGGGGACACGCTGCTCTTTTCAAGGTAAAAAAGGGAAGTTTATTTTTTTACTTCAATATTTACAGACTTCCAAAAAGTGACAGTGGATTGGAGGGGGAAATGCCACCTCTCCAATGACGCTGGATAAACTAGTAGTCTATTAAAATTCTCTTTTTCCATGAAAGAATGCAAACCAATAAGTTATTTACAAAGAGCACGTGAGAAAGTTCGTTACAAAAATCTAAACATCCAAAGGCTTAAAACAATCTTAACAAATCAGGGTGACAGGAAGGGACCCCAGGATCATCCAGTCCAACCCCTGGCCCTGCACACACACCCCAAAATCCCACCCTGTGCCTGAGAGGGGTGTCCAGAGGCTGCAGGGGCTCTGGCAGCCTCGGGGCCATGACCAGTCCCTGGGGAGGCTGTTCAGCCCCCTCCGGGGAAGAGCCCTGCCCTGATCGCAGCCTGATCCCCCCTGGCCCAGGAGTGCCCAAGGTCCATCCCCACCCAGGGCACCTCGGCCTCCCCTCCTGGCCCAGCCTGGCACCCAATCCTGCACCACCAGGCACCGGCTCCTCCCTGAGGAGCCACCAGGTCCCTCCTGGGCCAGGAACAGCATCTGGGACAGCACTCAGGGCTCTGCTTGCCCCTGAAGCAGAGGAGGATGACTCTGCCCAGCCTGCAGCGATGGAGGGCAGATCGCTCAGGCTGGCAGGGACCCTAAAACCCTGCCCTAAGCCTGGATCCTTGTTCTCCTGTTTGAGCTGATGGAGAGCAGATCCCTCAGGGACCTGCATGGACCCCCAAACCCTGCCCCAAGCCTGGATCCTTGTTCTGCTTGAGCTGATGGAGAGCAGATCGCTCAGGCTGGCAGGGACCCTAAAACCCTGCCCCAAGCTGGATCCTTGTTGTGTTTGAGCTGAGCAATGGAGGGCAGATCTGTCATGCTTTCAGGGACCCCCCAAACCCTGCCCCAAACCTGGATCCTTGTTCTGTTTGAGCTGATGGAGAGCAGATCCCTCAGGGACCTGCAGGGACCCCCAAACCCTGCCCCAAGCTGGATCCTTGTTCTCCTGTTTGAGCTGGCAGCTCCCAAAGGTGCCAGAGTCCTCCCAAGGTGTTGATTGTCCCCAGGGCCCATCCCACAGGGAGAAGATCCCAGGTGCAGGTGTCTGGCACACCCATCCAGCTCCAGCCCTGGCCATTCCCCTCCTCACTCTTCCCTTCAACACTCAGAAATAATGGCAATAAAAAACCTCTGTCCAGGCCACACCCAGCCAAATACACCAGGGATTTTGCAGGATTAAAACAACTTTGCTGAACACTCAATCACATCAAAAACAAAGGAAAGGGAACCTGATGGGATAATTAAGGGATTTGCTGCACCAACATCCACAGTGGCACACCCAGAAGCCCTCAGTAAATACTCTCTCCCCCATCCCAAGAGGGAAAAAATCCCTGGCAGTGAAAGCTGTGCTGTGGGCTTCAAATTAAAACATTAAAACTTCAGGAATTTACCCCAGGCCGCTGCATTATCCATGGATTATTAAGGCTAAATCCCTGGTCCCTGGGTGGGGGATTAACCTGCAGGCTGAGAACATCAGGGAATGCACAGAGGGGACTTTGGAGAATAAAATAAATGAAAACCTCCTTGTCCTTGAGGGGCAGAGCCCTGCCAACACCCCAGGAGCTTCCCAGGGCTGCCAGCCTTGGAGCTTCACCTCCATGGGAGATGGAAACCTGCACAGGACAAGGGAGAAAGGTTTTAAACTAAAGCAGGAAAGATTTGGAGTGGATGTGAGGAGGAGATTCCTCCCTGGGAGGGTGGGGAGGCCCTGGAATGGATTTCCCAGAGGATGCCCCATCCCTGGCAGTGCCCAAGGCCAGGCTGGAGGAGTATGGAGCAGCCTGGGATGGAGGGAGGCGTCCCTGCCCTGGGACTGGATGGGCTGTAAGGTCCCTTCCCACCCAAGCGTTCTGTGATTCCCACCCAGCCCCCTCCGGCTGCAATGTCCCCTCCTGCCTCCCCAGGATGCTCCTGAAGGGTGGGACAACACCCCCTGAACACGAGGGGGAAGGAGCTGGATGAGCTGGACCCTTTGGGGCGGGAATGTCCTCCTGGGTTTCTGCACTCCGGCCTGGAGAGCTCCTGCTGACCCCAAACCCCCTTCCAGCACCCCCTGTGTGCCTCAGTTTTCCATTGCCTGGAGGGAAATCCCACAAACTGAGCTGTCCCCCCGACCCTGGGCTCCCAGAGAACATTAATTACAACCCTGAGCAGCCACTTTAATTAACGAGGGCTTGGCCTGCCCTGGTGGGCAGCAGCCACGAGGAGCAGCAGCTGAGGAAGCTCTTGCTTCATCCCTACCTTGGGACCGAGGAAATTGGGGTGTTTGGAGAAATTCGGGCCTGGAAATGAGAAATTTTCTCTCGTCTGGAGAAATTTGGGGCTGGTTTATTTCTTTGAACACCTCCAGGGCTGTGGTGTGAGGGTCACAGGGCATGGTGTTGAGAGGAACGAGGGATTTGTCTTTCCAAACCAGCTCTGGGTCTGCTGGTGGATAAAACCAGCACTGGGAGATAAAAGAAACAATGGGAAGGATTCCACTGATTGATGAATGGAAAAATATATTTGCTTTTACAAATAAACTTTGGGTTTGCTGGTAAATGAAATTGGATATTGAAAGGTGAAAGAAACAATGGGGAAGGAAAACCCCTAAATTCCATAAGAATGAAAAATGAAAAGGGAGGGTTGTACATTAGAGGGGAATCTTTGGTATCAGGTGTTCTGGGAAGTCTGAACCTCTCAAGCACCTCAGAAATGGAGAAAAGCCTCCTAAATTCCATAAGAATTAAAAATTAAAGGGCAGGGTTATACATTAGAGGGGAATCTTTGGTATCAGGTGTTCTGGGAAGTCTGAACCTCTCAGGTACCTCAGACATGGGGAAAGAGAGAAGGGAACTGTGGCTGGGAATTGGGATAAAAAGGAGGCTGCATCCTCCAAAAATTGGAGAGACCCCAGGGGAATGCCCCATGGCCTCTCCCTTTACTGGAATAAAGTAAAACGACTCCTCTGTCTCCTCTTTGGACACAAACCTCTGGTGTTTGTGGATGAATTTCCCGGCAGCGTGGGCACAAAGGAGCAAACGGAAGCGAAATGGGCACTGCCACGTCAGAGCAGCAGCTCCGGCTGCTCCCGGGCCGAGCAAACACCGCAAACACTGCAGGCCAGCCTGGCTCTGCCCAGGATTAAACCGAGCAGCTCTCAGGCCTTGGCAGCGCTCCCTGTCCTGCCCCCGGGTGCAGCCCGGCTGCTGCAGGGCAGGAATTGCTCAAGAGCTCCCAGGCCTGGCTGGGAGGGGGAGCAGAACAGGTTTGGGGACACTGGCAGGGCCACCAGAGCAGTTCCTGCTCCCGGCTGCTCTGCAGGGACTTTATATAATGCTGGGAAGGATGAAAGTTTGACAGGAAAGCCTCACAGATGCTTGGCTGAAAGATATTTGAATGTAGGATCTGAAGAGGGAATAGAGATGGAAACAAGTTTTGATATAGATATACATATTTGATATATAATATATATCAATATATTCAATATCTTGATATTGAAAGATATTTGAATGTAGAATCTGAAGAAGGAATGGAGATGGAAGCAAGTTTTGATATAGAAGAAAAGAATTGGTGAGCCAGTCTTACTGGATAACCAAGGAGGCAAAG
>NW_005054610.1:128793-131165 GCF_000277835.1 Geospiza fortis | reverse complement strand
TAAACTGCATTTTGTACACAATAAACTTCATTTGTGTACCATAAACTGCATTCTGTACACAATAAACTGCATTTGTATACCATAAACTGCATTTTGTACACAACAAACTGCATTTTGTACACAACAAACTGCATTTTGAAGAGCTGCCTGGAGTCCCACATCCCTCATTGAGGCTCTTGCAATAGAACACAGCCCAGGGTGGCCACGGGAGCGTCTGACGCTGCTCCTGGCCCAGGAGTCACTGTGCTGGTGATGTGGCTGCATCCCGCCCTGCAGAGCGCACTGGGTGATCCTTGGGCATCCTTTCCAACTCAGGGTATTCCAGGTTCTGTGGTTCCAGAGCCCAAATTCCTAGCAATTGGCTCAAAACCTGGGTTTGCTGGTGTTCTCCTGGAAGGATCCCCTGTCCTTGCCCTGGAAGCCCCAGTTTAGAAGGAAGGGCATTTCCCACCTGGCCTAAGGGTGTCCCAGGAATGGAACTGCAGAACCAGGGAGTCCTGGAATGGTTTGGTTGGAAGGGACCAGGGCAGGGACACCTCCCACTGTCCCCATGTCCAACCTGGCCTTGGGCACTTCCAGGGACCCAGGGGCAGCCCCAGCTGCTCTGGGAAATCCTTTCCAGGGCCTCCCCACCCTCACAGGGAGGAATTCCCTCCCAGTATCTGCACTGCACCTCTCCAGGCTCTTGCAGTAAACCAGGCCTGTGGCTGATGCCTCCCTGACCTTCATCCCTGGGACACAAAGACCTCGCTTTCCTCCAGACATCCCAAAATCCCCTTCCTTCTTCTCTTTCCTCCCCAAACCCCACCTTTCCCATGACCTCCCTGCATCCCTCACATCCCTGCCTGGAAAGCCCCTTCAGCCCCTAAATGGGGGCAGATTTCTTTGTCTCCCCCATTCCACCACGAGGGAATGGCTCCATCCCTCCCAGGATGGACCTGGGGCTGCCCCCAGCTCTCCCTGTCCCATGCTGGGACCTTCATCCCCAAAACCCCCAGGCAGAACTCTTTTAGCCTTAGTTTGTGCTCTTTGGATGGACTGTGCCAGGTTTTGGGGTACAGCAAAGCTCCTCCACCCCCAGTGAGGCCCAGCCCCATTTGGATTCCAGAGCAGCAGATTCACAAACTCCACTGGAGCAGCAAAATGAAATTCTGAGCTCCCTGGGCAGCTCAGTCCCCACCCAGGAGAGGATTTCAGAGTTTTCCTCACGCTGGACTGGCTGGCACGGCCTCGAGGAGCTGCCAGGGCTCCCCAGCCTCAGCGCAGCTCAGAGAGCCAAAGCAAATCACAGTGACAGCGGGGCCAAATCCCATCAGCACGGGCATGGGCACGGGAGGAAACCAGAGCCACAGCCCAGATTTAAAAACAAAACTCCTCCAAAAGTCTCTGTACCGTGGCAGGAGGGCAAATCCCAACCCAGGCCTCACCACGCCCCAGCCCCACTGAAATCCAGTCACCACAAACAAAATGATCCCACCCTGAACCTTTGCCCTCCCCACTTCCCCACTTTGGGCTTCTCTCGTTTCAGCCTCGCCATTGAGGAGGGGTCTGGGAAGGACCAGGAAGCAGAAGGAGAGACCTGGAGGGTGGAAAGTGAAGGAAGTGATGAAAAGAGATGGAAGGAGGGAAGAGAAATGGCCCTTCCTCTGAAAATTGAAAAGCAAGAGGTTGGATCTCCTGCCTGCACCTCCTGTGTAAAAACAGAAGTTTTGGGAGCAGTTTTGGAGCCTGTCCCAGCCCTTTTCCAGCTGTTGATCACACTGAGACCTCTGCAGAATCCGGGCTGGTGGGAAGGGCTGCAGCCAACCCTGAGGGCTGTGGAGGCCTTTCCATGGCGGTGTCCAGCTTGTGGAGTTGTTCTGCCCTTTTTCCTGCTTCTCCCAGCATCCCAGACTCAATCCCCATGGGAAAAACTTCCTGAAGCAATGTAGGGATCATGAGACGTGTGAGGGTTTTGTTTGCTGTGTCTGGAGGTTGCCAGAGCAGCTCCCAGAGGCAGCTTGGAGGGATGGAGCTCTGGGAATTCATCGCAAGCTCCCGGCCTTGCTCCTGATGCTGTCCCAGAGCCCAGGACTGGCTTCCAATCCCTTCCAGCCCCAGGAGGGGCAGCTCCAGGCAGGGGCAGCTGCTGGAGGACAGAAACCATCCCTGTCCTCCAGGCCCTGGGCACAGCAACTTCCCTGGATCCCATCCTGCGTGGGATCGACCTTCGGTGATCAACTAACTGGTCCTGCAACACGCCACTGGGCTCAGGAACCCAGCGCTGGGAATGCTGGGGCTGTAAGAGCCCAGCTGCACACCTGGGTCCGAGCTCAGAGCCAGATCCCAGCTCAGAGCCCAGATCCCAGCTCAGAGCCCAGATCCCAGCTCAG
>NW_005054610.1:124889-128047 GCF_000277835.1 Geospiza fortis | reverse complement strand
ACCCAGATCCCAGCTCCACACCCAGATCCCAGCTCAGTGCCATATCCCAGCTCAGTGCCCAGATCCCAGCTCCATACCCAGATCCCAGCTCCACACCCAGATCCCAACTCCACACTCAGATCCCAACTCCACACCCAGATCCCAGCTCCATACCCAGATCCCAGCTCAGTGCCAGATCCCAACTCCATATCCAGATCCCAGCTCAGTCCCAGATCCCAGCTCAGAGCCCAGATCCCCCCTCCACATGTAGATTCCAGCTCCATACCCAGATCCCAGCTCCACACTCCCCCAAAGCAGAGGCAGGAGCAGTTCTTGCTCAGGAATTGATTTGAAGATGTTCCATGGGAGGTTTTTGGTGCAGTCCCAACATTTCCTCTGGCTTCCTCTGATTGCTGCATCTCAGCCTGGAAATTATCCTTGGTTTTTTCCCCTGTGGACCCCAAATTTCCCTGCCCTGCCTCTGCTGTGTCTGGCCCACGAGGGCCATGGACTGACCTCGGGCTCAGGTGAGAGAAGCCAAGAGCCTTTTTCTTTCTGCCTCAATGCCAGCTGGTTTTTAGAGGGATTTTTGGCAGTAAGCCTCTTCTTTCCCTGCCCGTCCCTGCCCCTCCTCAGCAGGAGCAGCTCCCCAGGAAAGGCCCTGGCACAGGGATAATGTGCAGGGGCCAGGACAGGAGGGGACAGGGAATGAGAACCTTGGATCCCCGGGGCTGGAGGGGACAGGGAAAAGGGGCTGCAGGTGCCAGGTGAGGAGGAAATACGGGACATCATTCCTAGAGCCACCACCAGAACCAATTCCCAGCAGCATCCAACACTGGTTTTAATTTCCTTTTCAACTCTGGGGTCACCTGGAGCTGGCATCTCCCAGAGCTCATTCCCTTCCAGCCCACGGCCCCGGATTACTGAGATTTACATAAAATGAGGAAAGCTGAGCTCGGGCTGGCACTGCCCCGTGGCACTGCTCGTCACTGCCCCGTGGCACTGCTCGGTGTCACCACACCGTGTCACCGCCACTCCCCAGTCCCACCCGCAGCTCTGGGGCTCTCTGAGCTCTTTGGTTGTGCAAACAAACCCCGGGGCAGCCCAGCCGAGCTCTCCTGCCCAGCTCTGTCACCAGGGTCGTGTCCCACCCTCCTGCTCCTCACTGGTGTCACATTCCTGCCCAGGCAGGTGGCAGAGAGCTTCCAGCAGCCAGCGGGGCCATGGGGGCTCCATCACTTGGGAGTCTGTAGAAACCCAGGGCACCACAGGGAATATTTCTCTCTCTGCTCCGGGGTGCCCTGACCCTCAGGGGTGCCCTGACTTTGACCCTCATTCATGGAGAAAGTTTCCTAGACTTCAAGATAGACCACAATCCACAAAATGTGAAATAGACTATAGAGAGCAGTGTAGGTGCGTCACTTGGTGAGAAATTGAGGTTTGGGGATTTTTAGTTTGCAAGATGGAGGGCACAGCATGTCCTCCTGGGCTTCTTCTTCATGCTTCTTCTTCCTTCTTCTTCATGGGTTTGGGTGGCATTTTGTAATTGGGCCGAAAAGTCTGCACGGGGGGCTCTTTGGGATCAGTTATTGGGTTAAAAGGGAAAATAATCCAGGTGTCAGCTCTTAATTGGATAGTTTAGTCTTAAAAGGCCTTGTAACAAGAGATTGTTGGCCATTTTGTGCCTTGCTGCTGAACTCACAGTGGTGAGGCTGTTTTACTGATAAGAAATAATAAACACCTGAGTCCAAACACGAATTACTGTCTCAAGTGCCTTCAATCCAGACCCAGAAAAACCAACAGCTGGGACCCCCACAGGAGTCTGCAGGTTTCTGGATGTCCTGGGGTCTGGCTGGAGTTGTTTCATGGATTTGAGAGAAAAGCATTCATTATTTTCCTATAAATGTTTATATACCCTGGCATGAACTTCAGCACCCAGCCATGGGAAGAACATTCTCCTCTCTGCCATCCCTGAGGTGGGATTGAAGGGAGGTCCCAGCTTCCATCTCTGATGTCATGGGATGTTGGGAATGGCCAAATCCCAGAGCAGCTGTGGCTGCCCCATCCCTGGAAGTGTCCAAGGCCAGGCTGGACAGGGCTTGGAGCAACCTGGGATAGCAGGAGGTGTCCCTGCCATGGCAGGGGTGGGACATGATGGCTCTAAAGCCCCTTCCAACCCAATCTGTTCCATGATGCCTGCTGGGCCAAAAGGCTCCGTGGTCTCCACAGCCATGGGCATGTCCTGATCCCAGCAGGATCCACAGCCTGGCTCTGGCAGCACCAGTCTTGCTGTCTGCCCGCACTAAAGCCCGGGCAAACATTCAGGACTGAACTTGCAAGTCCTTGAGATGGGATAAAGGAACCAAGCAAAGCCTCTCAGGCAGGTTCTGCTCCTGGCCCGTGCCCAAGGTCCCTTCGGGAGGCACTGGAGGGAATCGGGGCTGCAATAATCCATGTGCCTCCCTGAGGAACAACAAACACAGCCAGAGCCAACAGCAGCTCTGTGCAAAAAGGGATTTAGCACTTGAGGTGAAAAGCAGAGAAGGTGGGGATCCTTTCCCTGCTTTGCTCCCCTGGGTGAACGTCCTTTGGATGGAATTGGGCACTGGGAGAAAATCCCTTCTGATGGTCACCAAAAGGGACTTTAAAGCCCTCCCTGGCTGCCACAGCTCCCTGCTGGAGAGGGGCTGGGAACAAGGGATGGAGGGACAGGACACAGGGAATGGCTCCCACTGCCAGAGGGCAGGGATGGATGGGATATCGGGATGGAATTCTCCCTGGGACGGTGGGGAGGCCCTGGAATGGATTTCCCAGAGCAGCTGTGGCTGCCCCTGGACCCCTGGCAGTGCCCCAGGCCAGGCTGGATGGGCCTTGGAGCAGCCTGGGATAGTGGGAGGTGTCCCTGCCATGGCAGGGGCTGGAATTCAATGGTTTTTAATACCCTTTCCAACCCAAACCAGTCTGGAATCAGGCAGCAGGAGGCAAATCCTGGAAAAACCCAGCACAGGCTCCCTCCCACAGGGAGGCACCCATGCTTGGTCCTGTCCCTGCTGAGGGACGCCCACTCACAGCCCCTCCTGTCTGGGGATCCCACCAGGATCAGGACCTGCAGGGTGCAAAGATCCCTGGAGCCAAACTACCAGCTGGAAGCCAGGCTGAGGGGCTTCCAGGGCACTTCC
>NW_005054610.1:120476-124842 GCF_000277835.1 Geospiza fortis | reverse complement strand
CCCCAGCCCATGGCTGCCATTCCCCACACTCTGATGAGGAGCAGGATGGGACCAAATGCTCAGGCACATCCATTTTTCCAGGCCACCAACAGAGAACCAAGAACAGCATTTGTCACAATACAAGAATTTATTTTTCTTTTAAGGGCTGCTCCTGGAGAACTCTCTGAGTCAGGATTTCAGTTTTACCCACTCCAGTTCTACCTGTTCTAGTTTTACACATTTCAGTTTCCCCCCTCCTTTGTAGGACGGAAATCTTGCATTTCAAGGAACAGCAGAACCAAAACCATTCAATTCGTACAAAATTTTCTCCTGAGCCTTATTCCAGTGTTGGATTCTCCAGTGTCCAATGAAAATGGAGTTTGCTGCCTTGGGAAGCAGCAGTTCAGGCTGTCCCTTAGGCTGTTTTAGAGGAGGGGGAGTTGCCTGCAGGAGCTCCCTGCTCCCAGAAAAGAGCAGAAAATGGGATTTCCAGCAGGGTCTGGGCAGCACATGGGACTCCTGTGACGGGTCGGATCCAAGCAGGAAAACTGCGCGTTGTTTATGCAATAAGTGTTTTTGTGGCTCCGAGGTATTTCAGATGGAATGGAGATACCTCGGGATGTTTATACTTTCCTGGAAGCCAGGGGAGCACAGATATCAGGGCCATCTAAAGCACTGGAGGAGCTCCTGGTTGTGCAAGAACCATTCCCTGCCTTGCAAAACGTTCTTCAAAATATGGCACCTTCAAAACGTTCTTTGAAACGCAGCAGCGGCACCTTTCCTGCTGCACCAGCACGGGGCTCAGACAGGGGGTTCCAAACACGGGGCTCAAAAAGGGGGTTCCAAACACGGGGTTCTAAACATGGGGTTCCAAACACGGGGCTCAAAAAGGGGGTTCTAAACACAGGGTTCCAATCAGGGGGGTCCAAAGAGGGGGTTCCAAACACGGGGTTCCAAACACGGGGCTCAAACACAGGGCTCAAACTGGGGGTTCCAAACACGGGGTTCCAAACACAGGGCTCAAAAAGGGGGTTCCAAACACGGGGTTCTAAACATGGGGTTCCAAACATGGGGTTCCAAACAGGGGGTTCCAAACAGGGGGCTCCAAACACAAACACCAGCACAGGGCTCAAACAGGGGGCTCCAAACACGGGGTTCTAAACAGAAACACCAACATGGGACTCAAACACGGGTTCCAAACAGGGGGTTCCAAACAGGGGGTTCCAAACAGAAACACCAACACGGGACTCAAACAGGGGTTCCAAACAGGGGGTTCCAAACACAGACACCAGCACAGGGCTCAAACAGGGGTTCCAAACAGGGGGTTCCAAACACAAACACCAATGTGGGGCTCAAACAGGGGGTTCCAAACACGGACACCAACGTGGGGTTCCAAACGCAGGGAACTCACAGAGGACATCAACACAGGAGCCAACACGGGGCTCAAACAGAGGGTTCTGAACACGGACACTAACACAGGGTTCAAACATGGACACCACCGGATCACAAACACAGGGAATCCACACAGGGCTCCAAACACGGGGCTCCAAACACGGACACCAATATGGGGCTCCAAACGCATGGAACCCATAGAGGGCATCAACACAGGGCTCCAAACACAGAGTTCCAAACACAGGGTTCAAACACAGACACCATCACACTGTTCAAACACGGGGCACCAACACCAGGTTCCAAACACAGAGAGCCCACACAGGGTTCCAAACACCGGGTTCCAAACACAGGGTTCAAACATGAGGCACCAACACAGGGCTCCAAACACCGGGTTCCAAACACGGGGTTCAAACATGAGGCACCAACACAGGGCTCCAAACACCGGGTTCCAAACACGGGGTTCAAACATGAGGCACCAACACAGGGCTCCAAACACCAGGTTCCAAACACGGGGTTCAAACATGAGGCACCAACACAGGGCTCCAAACACCGGGTTCCAAACACAGCACTGCAACATGGGACACCGACACGGAGTTCCAATCGTGGGGTTCCAACACAGGGCACCAAGACGGGGTTCCAAATACAGGGAACCCACACGGGTTCCAAACACTGGGTTCCAACATGAGACATTGAAATGGGGCTCCAAACACGAGGCACCAACACAGGGCTCCAAACACTGGACACCAGCGCAGGGCTCCAACATGGGCACCAGCATGGGGCACAAATACAGAGTTCCAAACGTCGTCACCAACACAGGGCACCATCAAGGGGTTCCAAACATGAGGTTCCAGCATGGAGTTCCAAGATGGGACATGAACACGGGCACTAACATGGGGCTGCAAACACAGGGCTCCAAACACGGGGCTCAAACCTGGAGCACCCACATGAGCACCAACACAGGGTTCAAACGTGGGCACCAACACAGGGCACCATCAAGGGGTTTCAAACATGGGGTTCCAAACATTGGCACCAACACAGGGCACCAACACAGGGCTCCAAACATGGGGTTCCAAAACAGGGCACCAAAATGGGGTTCCAAACACAGGACACAAAGATGAGGCACCAGCACAGGGCACCAACATGGGTTCCAAACATGAGACATCAATATGGGGCTCCAACACAGGGCACCAGCATGAGGCACCAGCACAGGGTTCCAACATGAGGCACCCACAGGGGTTCCAACTTCCTGCAGATGCCAACCTGCTCCTCAAGATCATTAAATTTGCACTTGGTCCCAGGGAGGGCTGATAACACCGTCACACTGCAGGGGCTGGGGTTGACAGGTAAAATAATGCACTTTCCCAAACTCGATGGATTCCCTGCAGGACTGGAATGCTCCTGGCTTCTCTCAAAGCAGCAGCACACCTGGGGTGAGGTGGAAAGCCACATTTCCGTCATCTCTGGCAGCTCCAGGACCTCCTCCTAGACGCAAGCACAGATTCAACAGCCCATTCCCAACTCGGGACCTCCCATTTTTCCAGGACAATGCCCAACCGTGGCACTGCCAGGAAACCTTGGCTCTGCCACTGACTCAGTGCCAGGAGTCACCAGGGACTGGTTTTGTGCCATGGATGGATTCCTCTGTAAAACCAGTGGAATTACAGTGCAAGGGAATTGATTTGAAGATGTTCCATGTAAAGGCTGGGAGGTATTTGGTGCACTCCAACATTTCCTCTGTCTTCCTCTGATTGCTGCATGTCAGCCTGAAAATTATCCTTGTTTTTTCCCCTGTGGACCTCAAAGTTCCTTGCCCTGCCTCTGCTGTGTCTGGCCCACGAGGGCCATGGACTGACCTTGGGCTTAGGTGAGAGAATCCAAAAACATTTTCCTTTCTGCCTCAATCCCCGCTGTTTTTCAGAGGGATTTTTGGCAATAAGACTGGGTTTCTGCACTCGGGCCTGGAGAGCTCCTGCTGGTGCCACAGCTGACCCCAAACCCCCTTCCAGCACCCCCTGTGTGCCTCAGTTTTCCATTGCCTGGAGGGAAATCCCACAAACTGAGCTGTCCCCCCGACCCTGGGCTCCCAGGGAACACTACTTATAACCCTGAGCAGCCATTAATTTTAACCCTGAGACCCTGAGGGGGTCTCTGGGGAAAGCTGGGATGGGCTGTTCTGCCCAGAAAACACCATATCCCAGCAAATGCCATGGACACCATGACAGCCGGTCTCAAAATGCAGCTCTGACCCTTTCCCCACAGTCCAGCAGCACAGGAACCCCCCAGCCATGGCACAGACTGCTCCAAGCTCAAAACAAACATCTCCAATTTCAGCACCAGCATCTCTAAGCTCAGTACAAATGAGATGCAATGAGTTTTGCATCTCCAGACCAAAGTCAGGACCATGGGGTTGGACTTCTAAGTGGCTCAGAACTAATCCTGCTGACTTCTTCCTTTTAATTAATCCTGAGCACTGAGACATCCCCACGCTCCCCACGAGTAACCACTAATCAGGCAGGGTATGAGCTCCAGTAATTACCTGGATTTGCTCTCCATCCTCCCTGCAGTAATTGCAGCCCTGAGTAACTCCTGCCCTGAGTAGGGCTGAGCCCTGTGCCAGGCATGTGGAGCACGAGCCTGGCCGGGACCATGATCCTGAGGCTCAGCAGCACCCAAATCCCTTTAGCCTCCAAACCTGTTTTACGAGACTGACTCCACTGATGGAAAAGCTCTGGCTGGAGAGATGCTGGGGCGGGACACAGTCCCAGGGGAGGATTTTCAGAGGAAAAGGTTTTATTGGACCGCAGTCCCACCTTGTTCAGACTCAGCCATGGGCTGGACTTGTTTTTCCTGCAGTCCCTCTCTTGTTAAGAGCAATATTCCCAAAAAACCTTTTTTTAGAGGGAAGAAAAGGGAGAGGGAGAGGAGAGGGGGAAAGAGAATGGAACAGGGGATGGAGGAAAGGGGGAAAGAAGGGGGAAGGGAAAAAAAGAAAGGA
>NW_005054610.1:104685-120446 GCF_000277835.1 Geospiza fortis | reverse complement strand
AAAGAGGAGGAGGAAGGAAGGGAGACAAGAAGAGGGAAGATGAGAAGAACAGTTCCATTGGAAAGGACCTACATCCATCCTCTGCTCCACCTGGACCTCTGTTCCCGGCCTGCTTTGGAGAAAAGAACCTTCAAAAACCCCTGTGGGTCCCTTGCAGCCCTGGGAGACCCCACCATCCCATGATATAATCCCAGCAATATGGAACATCAGTCCCATGGCACTTGCACAGCTCCTCTGGAAGGGAAAATACCCAATTAATGTAGAACAAGAGCCTTTGTTAGAGCCCAAAAATGGACACTTGGTCCTGCTGCTCTGCATCCCTCTGGGATAAAGTGGTTCTTTCAGCTACAGCTGGAGGAGTGATCCCACCTCAGAGTCGGCTCTGGAGAGGAAAAAACAGCTCCTCAATTTCCAGTAAAGCCACCAACTCCAATGACAAGGCGAGGAAAAGGTTTTGCAGACATCCCTCAGGAACGGGAAATGGAGAAAAGGGAAAAGAAACTTTCTGGGCAAGGAGCAGATGGGAAGAACCAAATCCCAGAGAATAAATTCTCACTCTGGGATTGACACCAAGAACTAAAAGGACATTTCTGAAGAGCAGAGTTGGCCAAAATGGCCATAATTAGGACACAGTTGGTGCTCCAGCCCTGGGGTCACATTTTCACATGGGCATTTCTGACAGTCTTTGCTTTGGGATTGATTTCCAAATTTCTGGGCAGGAAATCTGCGCCCAGGCTGCAAAATTCTGATGCCCTGAGGAGCTGAGCTGTAGTGAATCCCTTTTGTGCCTCCCCTGCACTCACTGTTCATGGAATCATGGAATATCCTCGGCTGGAAGAGACCGTCAAGGACCATTGACTCCAACTCCCGGCCCTGCACAGGACACCCCCAGGAATCCCTCCATGCTCCTGGATTCTTCTGGTTGTTAAATCACAGCCCACGGCCTGATTTTCAACACAACCCAACCTCAGCTCCATCTCCACAAACCCCCCTTTGCTTCCTGCCCTCTCCATGCTCCCAGGGTCCAGCTGCAAGAGCAGCTCTGGGATGGATCCCAGGTAAGGAGCCCAGGGGAAGGGGAGCAGGAGAAGGGCACCAGCCCTTCCCAGGTAAGGAGCCCAGGGGAAGGGGAGCAGGAGAAGGGGACCAGCCCTTCCCAGGTAAGGAGCCCAGGGGAAGGGGAGCAGCCCTTCCCAGCACTGCTGGAGGCTGATCTATGATCTCCCCAGGGCAGCGAGCACCGCATTCCCCGGCTCTAATAGAAGGGGCAGGATCTGATGTTCCCTCAGCTGGAACACAGCAGGAAAAAAAGCATCAGATTTCCCGGGACCGTGATCCCATCCCCTTCAGCAGGTGATCCTGCAGCCCCCCCTCCTCCAGGTATATAAATGTTGTCCCAGGTCACCCTCAGGGACACGGCAGGAGGTGGGCACTGAGGGCACTGCGGGCAGGATCCTTGCTGGGAGGCTCCATGATGTGGGAACTGCGCTCCATCGCCTTCACCAGGGCCGTCCTGGCGGAATTCCTGGCCACTCTGGTCTTCGTGCTCTTCCGCCGCCATCCTGCACGAGGTGACCCCAGCCAGCGCCCGCCAGGGCCTGGCCCTCAACAAGGTGAGGCCGCGGCGCGGGAGGGCAAGGCAGGCCCGGGGACAGCGGGCAGGGCCTTTGGGAGCCGAGGGGTGGCAGGCCCCAAAACCCCCTCAGCTGCCCCAAAACCTCCAGCTGGGGATCCCAGAATTCCCCAAGATTCCCACTGGGATTTTCCTCAGAGAACCAGGAGAGGCACAAAATCAGGGAAATTCCATCTCAAATCCACCCAAAAATCCCTAAAAACCCCCTCAGCTGCCCCAAAACCTCCAGCTGGGGATCCCAGAATTCCCCAAGATTCCCACTGGGATTTTCCTCAGAGAACCAGGAGAGGCACAAAATCAGGGAAATTCCATCTCAAATCCACCCAAAAATCCCTAAAAACCTCTTCGGCTGCCCCAGAACCTCCAGCTGGGGATCCCAGAATTCACAGAATTCCCAAAAATTCCCACTGGGATCCCCCAAGATTCCCACTGGAATTTTCCTCAGAGAACCAGGAGAGGCCCAAAATCGGGGGAATTCCATGGGAATTGTATCCCAAATCCACCCAAAACCCCCTAAAAACCCCCTCAGCTCTCCAAAACTTCCAGCTGGAGATCCCAGAATTCCCACTGGGGTTTTCCTCAGAGAACCAGGAGAGGCCCAAAATTGGGGGAATTTCATGGGAATTCCATCCCAAATCCACCCAAAAATCTCTAAAAACCCCCTCAACTCCCCAAACCATCCTGCCAGGGATCCCAGAATTCCCAAAATTCCCAAAAATTCCCAGTGAGGAAGCCTCTGAATGCCAGCACCTGCTGGACCCTGCTGCTCCAAAGGTCCTGCCAGGAGCAGGGATGAAGGCAGGACTCATCTTTCTCCTCTGGTTTTAGGGCTGAAATTTCCTGAGGTCCATCAACCATTTCCCATTGAGCCACTTCTCCCACCTGGGAGATTTTTGTTTTTTTCATATTGATGCCAAAAATCTGCCCTGTTTTTGGGGCTGAAGCCAGAGGAGGGATCCAATTGGCCACAGACACCTCCCTTGGAGTCACAACCATCTCATTTTTCTCGGGATTGTACTCAGGGACTTGGATTCTGGGGGTCCCAGGGGTTTAAGGAAGGACACATCCAAAATCCCACCTCTGCATCCCTCTTGTCCCAGGCTCATCCCAATTTCCCCTCTGGTGTGGGTCCAGGCAGCCTTTTCCTGGCTCTGCTTTGGCCAAGCCACAATTCCCCACTGCTGAAGTGGTGGGGACAGGAGAGATTTGGGTCTAAACCCAGGGATTCCCTGGATTTAGATTCCTCTGCTATGGTTTTAGTGCTCATCCAGAGGAGCATCAGAGCATGTCACCTGTCCCCTCTGTCCCTCCGTTTCTCCTGGGGCTCTGGAGCTGACTCCTCTCCCAGGAGATGCTGTGCTGCTCCCACCCACCTCCTGTCCCCAGCTCTCCCCATGCCCGGGGGGTTTCTGATCTGGAGGAGAGCCATAAATCCCCCCCCAGCTCTGCTTTGGCCAAGACATGACTCCCAGGTTGCTGAAGTGGTGGGGACAGGAGAGATTTGGGTCTAAACCCAGCGATTCCCTGGATTGGGGTTTCTGATCTGGAGGAGAGCTGTAAATCCCCCCCCAGCTCTGCTTTGGCCAAGACATGACTCCCAGGTTGCTGAAGTGGTGGGGACAGGAGAGATTTGGGTCTAAATCCCAGATTTTCATTAGATTCAGCTCATTGCCTCCCATTGTGGCAGGATGGTCACACCAGATCCAGCTGGGTCATCCCAAAACCCAACACGTGGATTCCCTAAAGCCTCACAAGGATCTCAGGGAAAAAATAAAGCCAGGGAAGCTTAGGATCCCCATGGGGGATTCTCCAGTGGCATCCTGGCCTCCAACACCCCCTTCCTGTGAGGAAGGGGGAAAGGAATTGAAAGCCAGGGATTCCCTGTCCCATCCCAGGGGGCACGGGCACTCCCAGGATCAGCATCACCCGACGCCAAGGGAGCGAGGGAGGAGCAGGGAGCTGGGCTGGGAGGCAGCACATGGAAATTGCCTTTCCCACAGCAGGGAGGCACTGCCAGGACTCAGCAGCACTGCCAGAGTGATTAAGAGGGTTAAAAAGAGGGATTGTGGTTTGATCTCAATGAGGGGATTTAGGCTGGTAATGACTGAGGGCAATAAAAGCGGGAGGTTTAAGGGAGACTCAGACTGCTCAGCTTTGTTGGTTCACAGCTTAAAGTGGGAATTGGGGATTTGGGGATTTTGAGAAGGCTTTTTTCCCCTGTGAGCTGTTCATGGTGTGGCTCCCTGCACAGATCACCCCTGTAAATAGGGAGCGGAATACTGGGGAGGAGAATGAGGAAGATCTGACTCTGGAGCTCAGGCAGGAGGGCAGTTAGGACCTTCCTGGGATTGCCAAACAATGGGATTAGATTTGGGAGGGAACAAGGGAAAAAGGGACTGAGTTGGAGGATCAGCTCCAGATCAGACCTGACAAATTCTCTGAGTCAAAAAAGTGTGGAAAGGGATTTTTTTTTCTTTTTTCATGCCGAAGTATTTCTTTTCAATGTCTTCAAAATGCAACTTGCAAACTTTTCCAAAAGGCATTTTGAGGAGGAAAAGAAACAAAATTAAGAAATACCAAAAAATTGCCAATAAAATTTCCTGAGAGGTCAATCAAGCATTTCCCATTGAGCCACTTCTTCTACCTGGGAAGTTTTTTCTTATTAGTGCCAAAAATCTCCCCTGTCTCCTTTGGCTCCCCCTGATTTTGGATTCCTCCTCCATATTTCCCATCCACTCTCAGAACCTGGATTTGGAACATGTTTTCCCTCCTGTTCCAGCTGCACAATGAGACCACGACGGGGCAGGCGGTGACGGTGGAGCTGTTCCTCACCTTCCAGCTGGTCCTGTGCGTCTTTGCTTCCACAGACGAGCGGCGTGAGGACAACCTGGGCTCCCCTGCCCTCTCCATCGGCCTCTCTGTGGCCGTGGGGCACCTCCTCGGGGTGAGTGGCTGGGCCAAAACCCGGCACTTTTGGGGCTCTTTTTGTGTTTATGCCCCAAGTTGGTTTGGCTGCATCCCCTGGCTTGATGGGGGATATGTAACCTGTGGTTTTCCAGCAGAGAGAGGGAAAAATTCCACCAAAGCCATGGGAGAGCTGTGGCCTGAGCTCAGCCTTTATCTGGCACCAAAAATTCCAAGCCTAGCACCTGCTGGACCGCGCTGCTCCAAGGGTCCTGCCAGGAGCAGGGATGAAGGCAGGACTCATCTTCCTCCTCTGGTTTTAGGGCTGAAATTTACTGAGGTCCATCAACTATTTCTCATTGAGCCACTTCTTCCACCTGGGAGATTTTTGTTTTTTTCATATTGGTGCCAAAAATCTGCCCTGTTTTGGGGGCTGAAGCCAGAGGAAGGATCCAGCTGGCCACAGACACCTCCCTTGGACTCTGCCTCTCCTTGAGTCCCACTGGGAGTTCCAGGGATCTGTGGGATCTCTCCTGGAGTGAACGTGTTGGCTGCTGGGGCTCCCAAGTGCAGGATGAGCCTGGGAAGCATTTGGGATGGGCGCTCAGGGAAATCCCATGTGGGTCACGGCCCAAAGCAGCCCCCACACCCAGTGCACTCAGGAAAACGCTGCTGGTCACACCACACTGTAGGAGCGTCGGGGGGGAGGACAGTCAGGACGGATGGACACTAGAGATCTCTGCAGCCAGGTCGTGGAACTTGGGGTTTATTGCAAAGGGCCTGGGGGCAGGTCCCTGCTGAGAGCTGCCAGGCACAGCTGGAGCAGGCCTGAGAGAAGAGAGGGGGAGAGAGGATGAGAGGGTGAGAGAGTAAAAGGGGTAAGAGAATAAACAGGGTAAGAGGCAAGAGCTAAGCGGGGCAAGAACTAAGAAAGCGAAGTTCCCATTACAGTACAATAAATCTTCTGTGTTGAATATTCTAATTCTCACTAACCAATCTAGTACAATATACAAATCCTATAGCATTTACATACAGCCTGTAAGAATCATTACATTTCCATCCTGTGCTACATTTTAAACCCTAAAAACTCCTCTTTGGGCCCCTTCTGCCAAGCTGGCAGGGTCTGCTCTGACCCTTGGAGCTGTCTGCAGGCAGAGGGTGTTGTTCCATCAAAAGGGGATTTTACCTTCAGCCAGCCACGCCATTGTTTTCCAGTTGTTCAGTACCTGAGGGATCTCAAAGCTTGCTTGTATTGCAATCTCGCTGATAGTTTCTATATTCTCAAAATCTTTTGCCAGACAATCATATTTATAAGGCTTTCCTGTTTCATCTTCCCCCACATCACACCTTCCATCCTCAGCGCCCCATGAGCCCCTGTGTCCATGGGACTGTTCCTCCTGGCCTCAGAGGCACGAGAGGGAATTTTCTGCAGGACTGGGAGCCCATCCCCGCAGCTCCTGGGGCTGCAGCACAGCAACCCTGGGACACACGAGCTCAGCCACCTCACAGCGCTGACTCAGGTGCTGGCAGCTCCTGGGATCTCCCTTTTCCTGGAACAGGAGTGCTGACGGGTGCAGCAGCAGCTCAGCTGTCACCCTAATGACACCCCAGCGTTTTGAAATGAGGTGGAAGGGTTTGATGCTGACAGCAGCCGTGGTGTTCCCGGCAGATCCGTTACACCGGCTGCTCCATGAACCCCGCCAGGTCCTTCGCCCCCGCCGTCGTCGTTGGAGACTTCAGCGACCACTGGGTGAGAACTCTGGGGGTTGGGGTGGATGAGGCCCCCACACTGCCAATATTCCTCGAAACTCACCAAGCCAGGCAAATTCCAGGCATTTCCATGGCAGCTCCCAGCTGGAGGAGAGATGGAGAGATTAGGAGAAGGAGGTGGGGCTGCTGGGTGCTTAATTGGCTTTTCCAAACTCCAAACTGGGAGCGTTGCAACAGGATCAGGGTGTGAGGTCTGTTGACATGACTTGGCACAGGGAACAAAACCAATGGAGAGTGGAGCTGCTGCCAGTCCTGGGGAACTTTCCTGGTTCCTGGATCTAGGTGCACCTTTGGGAACACTCCCTGGCTCCCCAGGGAATGGCCATGGCTCTGAGCCTGCAGGAGCTCCAGGAGCATTTCAGCAATGCTCTCAGGCACAGGGTGGGATTGGAGGTGGTTGTCCTGAGCAGGGCCAGGGAGGATTTTGAGGATCCTTGTGGGTCCTTTCCAGCTCAGGAGATTCCATGATTTTATTGTTTTCATCTACAAAGAGCCTGGCTGGAGGCAGAGCTGTGGTGGCTCCTGATGTCACCCAGGTGTCTGGCCCAGGCAGGTGCCTCCTCCTCCTCCTCCTGCTCCTCCTCCCACAGCAATCCATGAGTGGGTAGGAAAACGCTCCTCCAGATGATGCCACATCACTCAGCACGTTCACAATGGGCCTGTCATTAATGCAGAGTCTGAGCAGAGGGGGAATGGTGGAAGAGCATGGTTGGGAGTATCCCAGCACTGGAGGGGAGCTCAGATCCCCAGCAATGGCCAAAGCAGAGCTGACTTCGTGTTTTGTCCCCAGGAGGGAACCCAAGCCCCTGGAATGCCCCTCAGAGATCCCAGCTCCTCCCCACCCTCCAAAGCCAGGCTGGGTTTTGCTCACCCCACTTTTCTCTCCTGTTCTCTCCAGGTGTTCTGGGTGGGCCCCCTGACTGGGGCTGCAGCAGCCTCCATCCTCTACAACTTTGTGCTGTTCCCACAGCCCCAAACCCTCTCGGAGCGCTTGGCCATCCTCAAGGGCTGCGAGCCCGAGCAGGACTGGGCCGAGCGCGAGGCCCGGCGGCGCCAGTCCGTGGAGCTGCACTCGCCCCAGACCCTGCCCAGGGGCATGTCTGAGAAGGTGTAGCCAAACCCTACCTGGGCCGAGAGAGGAGCTGGAAACCTCTGGCGTGGTTTTAGTGCTGGTCCAGAGGAGCATCTCACCTGTCCCCTCTGTCCCTCCGTTTCTCCTGGGGCACTGGAGCTGACTCCTCTCCCGGGGAGATGCTGTGCTGCTCCCACCCACCTCCTGTCCCCAGCTCTCCCCATGCCCGGGGGGTTTCTGATCTGGGGGACAGCCAGTCAATCCCAACCCCACAGGAACAAGGGATCTCCCCAGGATGCCCTGTCCCTCGTCCCCCTCGCAGGACACGGAGCTTGGCTGGGGCTGTTCCCTCCTGGAGAGCTCCGAGGAGCCTGAAGAGTGTTCATTACCCTGGGTGTGGAGGTTCCACCCGATGCCTCATTGCTGCTGCACTCTGCTCCCATCCCGGGCCCCTGCTCGGCTCTGGGCTCACACACAGGGGCAGGAGCAGGAGCGCTCACTCTGAGCCACGAGTGCCACACATGACAGGTTCTGCTGTGAAAGGGACCCAAGTGCCATTTCCCACCCGCCACGGGACACAGAGGTGCTCCCACAGGGGCTTTCCTGGGAAGATGGCACTGGGAGCACGGCCATGAGTCCCTGCAGGCCCCACTGGGGAGCACTTGCAAATTCTCCCTCCTGTGAAACAACAAACCCAGGTTACAGCCCAAACTCAGACCCACCTCATTGTTGGGCCAGGGTCATCCTTCCTCTCTCTCCCTGGTTTTCCCTTCTTTCGTCTGGTCCTGTTCCCCTTGGGTCACCTGGAACACACCAAGGGAAGATTTCACACCCAGCGTGTTCCAGGTGTGAGGAATCAGATTCATGGAATGGGTTGGATGGGAAGGGACCTCAAACCCCACCCAGTCCCACCCCCGCCGTGGGCAGGGACACCTCCCACTCTCCCAGGCTGCTCCAAGCCCTGTCCAACCTGGCCTTGGGCATTTCCAGGGATGGGGCAGCCACAGCTGCTCCAGGAATTCCATTCCAGGGCCTCCCCACCCTCACAGAGAGGAATTCCCTCTCATCTCCATCACTTGCTTGTCACATCCCTTTCTCATGGCTGCATCACTCCAGACCCTCCAAACCCCTCTCACCCCTTCCCTCTGCCCTCTCAGGACCTGGCCATGGTCCTCAGCCCAGTCAAGGAATTGGGGAGGGTTTTTGGGTGAACTTTGCTCTTTCAGCCATTGATTTAACCCCATTTCAGCCATTGATTTAAGCCCATTTCCCTTGCTCTGCCCCAAGATCTCCCTTCCCAGAGTGGATCCCAGCAGTGTCTCCAGCATTGCCCCACCAGTGTCACCCCCACCAGGATTTCTCTGGAAAGGCTGGGATGGGAATATTCAATGAGACTGGGCCCAATTCCACTCATAAGGGTGATTTATGGATCATTCTGGATCGTTTCCCTGCCCCTGTTCTGACAGGACACTCCCCACCACAGGATGCTCTTCACTCTGCTCCACGACACCATCCCCTCCTCCCATCAGATCCATCCTTGCCTTCCTCCCGTGCTCTTCCTCAGATGTTGGAGTGGCTGTTGCTGCAGGGGTGAGGAGGGAGCCCAGCTTTGATCTGGCCCAGACCTGGTGTTTACCCACAGCCAATCCATGCAAACACCCCCAGAGGGCTTTGCCAAGGCAGCGCTTCCAGCCCTGGTTTGATCCACCCAAAACAGGGACTCTGCTTCCCTTTGCTCCTTGGTGGTGAATTTGAATTTTAGCTCAGAAGAGGCTTCTCAAAAATACCCTCTGTTCTCAGCAATGGCAATAAAATCATGTTGTAAATCAATCCCAGTGTCAAATTGTATTTCTGTTATCAAATCATACTTTTAAAAGTCATTTGGGTTTTTTTATGCTTTTTAAAGGAAAATTAATCCATGTATGTGTGCAGGAAAATCCCAGCAGACTTTTCCAGAAGTCACCCTGGGCATGCTCTGCTGTGGAAAAAGCCACAGCTGAATTCAGTTATTTATTTAAATTAATGTTGGTGCATTCAATATCTCTTCTCCAGATCGAAGCATTTAATTTATTATTTACCCTGACAATGTTTAAGTCTCACAGGGCCTGAACCTGAGGTTTAAAGTCTGATAATGGCTCTCCTCTTTCCTATTAAGTGCTTTAAATTCCCTTTTAGCCCCTGAATTCGGACACAGGGATCAAATGCTGACACATTTATGGAAAACACTGACATATTTATGGTAAATAATCGATATAAAGTCATCTCCCAGACCCCAGACTCCTCAGCCAGGGGGCTGAAGCAGCCCCAGTCTTCCTGGGAACACAAATTCACCTTCCCTATGGAGCTGGGTCATTTCCCAAACTCGCCCTGTCAGGAAACCACCCAGACGCTCCAGATTGCACTGGGGGAGCTGGAACTGGAGGGCAGGACCAGGAACCTGGAGCTGCCATGGACAGACCACAATCCTCCCTGAACTGGCCACCCTTGGATGTCAGAGCCAGGATTTGAAGCATTCCCGTGTCCTTCCACCCCCAAGACCACGAGGTTTTCCCCTTCTCCCCCCCTGGGTGCCTCAGCTTTGGGCTGATCCATCTGCAGAGCTGCAGAAACTCCACAGCATTTTGCACACCCCCACATCCCCTTCCTTGTCCTTGCTGCTTGTTCCATGTTCCTGGAATCATGGAATTGCTCAGGTTGGAAAATGCCTCGGACACCACCCAGCCCAAGCGTTTCCCCACCCCGACCATGTCCCCAGGTGCCACAGCTCTGAAATCCCCCCAGGGATGGGACCCCACCCCTGCCCTGAGCAGCTGTCCCTGGTCTAGAAAACCCTTTCCAGTGAGGAATTTCCCCAATATCCAACTAAACCTCCCCTGGCACAGCCTGAGGCCATTTCCCTTGTCCTGTTGTTCCCTGGAGCAGAGCCCGACCCCCTGGCTGTCCCCTCCTGTCAGGAGCTGTGCAGAGCCACAAGGTCCCCCCTGAGCCTCCTCTGCTCCAGGCTGAGCCCCCCAGGTCCCTCAGGAGCTCTCCAGACCCTTCCCTGCTGCTCCAGCCCTTCCCCAGCTCCATTCCCAGCCCTGGACATGCTCCAGCCCCTCGGGGTCCCTCCTGGCAGTGGGGCCGAAGGGGACCCCAGGATTTGAGGGGTCTCAGCAGAGCCCAGGGGCTGTGCCCTGGTCCTGCTCCTCACAACTTCTGCCACAATTTGAAGTTAATCCCAAGGAATTCCTTCCTTTGCCCATTCCAGGTCCGGGATGGAGCATTGCCACACCCACCACCGATCCCTCACCTGTTGTAGGGACCCGGGAGCATCCAAACCCTGCTCAGGGAATCTGGGAGAGCCTGGGAGCACCGACCTTGATCCCAGTGCCTCAGGGGTTTCTGCATCGTGTGGGGAAATGGGGAAACCACTGGGAGAACATGGAAGTGAAATCATGGCCTGGGGAAGCCCAAACCCAGCTGCACCTTGGAAATCCCAGCACAGGACAAACCCCTTCAGCCCCTGGTCACACCTGTGGGACGGGGAGGACAGAGACCAGCCCAAGGTCACCTCAGGGGGGGACAGAGCTGAGTTCTCTGCTTGGGATTTCTTGGCCTGACCTTTCCAAACTTGCCAGTCCCAATCCCAGAGGCTGGGTGAGCCTCCAGCAGTCGCTTCCCTGCAATGCCATGACCTGCCTGGGATCAGACACCTCACCTGCCTTGGGGCAGCTCCTCCAGGCCAGGTGGGATGGCAGTGCCAAGGGGAGGGGGGAAATCACCTTCCCAGGGACATCTCCCTCCCCACATCCTTCCCATTTATTCCAGGCTGTGCTCCTTGTAAACCCAGGAAGGGCTGCACAGGTGGAGACATTGGCACAGCAAACACCTTTCCAGAGGGAAAACGCCACTGCCCGCAGCTGGGAATCCTGAGGACACAACAAACGGACCAGAAGAATCCAAGTGAGCAGAAGGGAAGCCTTGGGATGTCCCTGGTGCTGGTGGCTTTGCTGGAAAGGGCTGGACCTGGAAATCAGGAGGGTTCATCCCACCTTTCCCACTGTGTGGTTTGGTTTTCCAGCGTGGCGTTTGCTTTCCCTGCCACTCATTATCCCGTGGGACAATTGAACGGTGCTTTCAATGCAAATGAACTCCTGAGGGGCAGAGCTGCCCTGACCCGCAGGAGTTACTGAGCAAAGAGCAGAGCAGAGCTGTCAGTGAGCTTTGTCAGCAGCCAGCGTTAAAGAGCGTGCAGGTGGCACCCAGAGCAGGTCACTGTCACCCCCGGCATCCACCGCAGGCTGCAGCAGCAGGGACAGTGCAGGGGACGTGGGGACAGCCCCAGAGCTCAGTGTCACAGCCCCAATCTCAGTGTCACAGCCCCAGAGCTCAGTGTCACAGCCCCAATCTCAGTGTCACATCCCAGAGCTCAGTGTCACATCCCAGAGCTCAGTGTCACAGCCCCAGAGCTCAGTGTCACATCCCAGGGCTCAGTGTCACATCCCCAGTCTCAGTGTCACAGCCCAGGGCTCAGTGTCACAGCAACAATCTCAGTGTCACAGCCCAGGGCTCAGTGTCACAGCAACAATCTCAGTGTCCCAGCCCAGGGCTCAGTGTCACAGCCCCAAACTCAGAGTCACAGCCCAGAGCTCAGTGTCATAGCCCCAGAGCTCAGTGTCACAGCCCAGACCTCAGTGTCACAGCCCAGGGCTCAGTGTCACAGCAACAATCTCAGTGTCCCAGCCCAGGGCTCAGTGTCACAGCCCCAAACTCAGAGTCACAGCCCAGAGCTCAGTGTCATAGCCCCAGAGCTCAGTGTCACAGCCCAGACCTCAGTGTCACAGCCCAGGGCTCAGTGTCACAGCAACAATCTCAGTGTCCCAGCCCAGGGCTCAGTGTCACAGCCCCAAACTCAGAGTCACAGCCCAGAGCTCAGTGTCATAGCCCCAGAGCTCAGTGTCACAGCCCAGACCTCAGTGTCACAGCCCAGGGCTCAGTGTCACAGCAACAATCTCAGTGTCCCAGCCCAGGGCTCAGTGTCACAGCCCCAAACTCAGAGTCACAGCCCAGAGCTCAGTGTCATAGCCCCAGAGCTCAGTGTCACAGCCCAGACCTCAGTGTCACAGCCCAGGGCTCAGTGTCACAGCAACAATCTCAGTGTCCCAGCCCAGGGCTCAGTGTCACAGCCCCAAACTCAGAGTCACAGCCCAGAGCTCAGTGTCATAGCCCCAGAGCTCAGTGTCACAGCCCAGACCTCAGTGTCACAGCCCAGGGCTCAGTGTCACAGCAACAATCTCAGTGTCCCAGCCCAGGGCTCAGTGTCACAGCCCCAAACTCAGAGTCACAGCCCAGAGCTCAGTGTCATAGCCCCAGAGCTCAGTGTCACAGCCCAGACCTCAGTGTCACAGCCCAGGGCTCAGTGTCACAGCAACAATCTCAGTGTCCCAGCCCAGGGCTCAGTGTCACAGCCCCAAACTCAGAGTCACAGCCCAGAGCTCAGTGTCATAGCCCCAGAGCTCAGTGTCACAGCCCAGACCTCAGTGTCACAGCCCAGGGCTCAGTGTCACAGCAACAATCTCAGTGTCCCAGCCCAGGGCTCAGTGTCACAGCCCCAAACTCAGAGTCACAGCCCAGAGCTCAGTGTCATAGCCCCAGAGCTCAGTGTCACAGCCCAGACCTCAGTGTCACAGCCCAGGGCTCAGTGTCACAGCAACAATCTCAGTGTCCCAGCCCAGGGCTCAGTGTCACAGCCCCAAACTCAGAGTCACAGCCCAGAGCTCAGTGTCATAGCCCCAGAGCTCAGTGTCACAGCCCAGACCTCAGTGTCACAGCCCAGGGCTCAGTGTCACAGCAACAATCTCAGTGTCCCAGCCCAGGGCTCAGTGTCACAGCCCCAAACTCAGAGTCACAGCCCAGAGCTCAGTGTCATAGCCCCAGAGCTCAGTGTCACAGCCCAGACCTCAGTGTCACAGCCCAGGGCTCAGTGTCACAGCAACAATCTCAGTGTCCCAGCCCAGGGCTCAGTGTCACAGCCCCAAACTCAGAGTCACAGCCCAGAGCTCAGTGTCATAGCCCCAGAGCTCAGTGTCACAGCCCAGACCTCAGTGTCACAGCCCAGGGCTCAGTGTCACAGCAACAATCTCAGTGTCCCAGCCCAGGGCTCAGTGTCACAGCCCCAAACTCAGAGTCACAGCCCAGAGCTCAGTGTCATAGCCCCAGAGCTCAGTGTCACAGCCCAGACCTCAGTGTCACAGCCCAGGGCTCAGTGTCACAGCAACAATCTCAGTGTCCCAGCCCAGGGCTCAGTGTCACAGCCCCAAACTCAGAGTCACAGCCCAGAGCTCAGTGTCATAGCCCCAGAGCTCAGTGTCACAGCCCAGACCTCAGTGTCACAGCCCAGGGCTCAGTGTCACAGCAACAATCTCAGTGTCCCAGCCCAGGGCTCAGTGTCACAGCCCCAAACTCAGAGTCACAGCCCAGAGCTCAGTGTCATAGCCCCAGAGCTCAGTGTCACAGCCCAGACCTCAGTGTCACAGCCCAGGGCTCAGTGTCACAGCAACAATCTCAGTGTCCCAGCCCAGGGCTCAGTGTCACAGCCCCAAACTCAGAGTCACAGCCCAGAGCTCAGTGTCATAGCCCCAGAGCTCAGTGTCACAGCCCAGACCTCAGTGTCACAGCCCAGGGCTCAGTGTCACAGCAACAATCTCAGTGTCCCAGCCCAGGGCTCAGTGTCACAGCCCCAAACTCAGAGTCACAGCCCAGAGCTCAGTGTCATAGCCCCAGAGCTCAGTGTGACATCCCAATCTCAGTGTCACATCCCCAATTTCAGTGTTACATCCCAGGGCTCAGTGTCACAGCCCCAATCTCAGTGTCACAGCCCCAGAGCTCAGTGTCACATCCCAATCTCAGTGTCACATCCCAGGGCTCAGTGTCACAGCCCCAGAGCTCAGTGTCACAGCCCAGAGCTCAGTGTCATAGCCCCAGAGCTCTGTGTCACAGCCCAGACCTCAGTGTCACAGCCCCAGACCTCAGTGTCACATCCCAGAGCTCAGTGTCACAGCCCCAATCTCAGTGTCACATCCCAGAGCTCAGTGTCACAGCCCCAATCTCAGTGTCACATCCCAGAGCTCAGTGTCACAGCCCCAATCTCAGTGTCACAGCCCAGGGCTCAGTGTCACAGCCCCAGAGCTCAGTGTCACAGCCCCAATCTCAGTGTCACATCCCAGAGCTCAGTGTCACATCCCAGAGCTCAGTGTCACAGCCCAGGGCTCAGTGTCACATCCCAATCTCAGTGTCACAGCCCAGAGCTCACTGTCACAGTTCTGGCTCTGAAGCCAGCACTAAGGCTGCCAAACCTCGTTGCCGCCAGGCAGGAGAAAGTGGAAACGCCGCCAGCCCCAGGCCAGCGGTGTCATCACTCAGCTTCAAAGAGAGGGCAGCGGATGGGGTCAGATAAGAGGGACCCTTGAAATCCCCACTGAAACACCTGCACAGGGGCACCCCCGAGCAGCAGCAATGCCTTCCCTGCAGCCCTGGAACTGAGGATCACGAGGGCAACGTTTGCTGCTTCTGCTCTGTGATTGTTCAGGTTTTCCTTATCAATGCCTCATTGCAAAATGCTGGAGCTGAGCCAGCAAGAAACACATTTTCTCTGTAAAACTGAACCAAACTTTCTCTTCTGATGTCATCCCAAGCAAGGTCTTTGGCTCATCCCAGCTCATGACTTTAGGTCATGGGTCGGACTTGAAGATCTCAGAGGTCTTCTCCAGCTCAATTAATTGTGCGTTTCTGACCCCAGGTCCAGCAGAATTGGTGTCTCCTGTTCAGGACATCCTGTCACTGTTGTTGTTCCTGCCTCCATTACTGGGCCACGTTTAAGGTCCTTGGCTGAGGTACAGAGCCAGGTGAGGGGGAAACCCCAAACCGTGGCTCAGCAGCGTTTGTACCCTGAATTTGGAGCAGCCTCTGCCAGGCCCCGAAGTGCAGCACGGAGCTGAACTCACCTGAAAAAGCAAAGAAATGCAAATTAACAGCAGCAAATTAACAACAGCAAATTAACAACGGCAATTTAACAGCAGCAAACTAACAACAGCAAACTAACAACAGCCCCGCACAGGCTCCGACCACGAGCAGGGTGACAGCAGGGACTGCCGGGGTGGCACAGGGTGGCCTCAATGACACACAGCCTCCCTGGGCGAGGCAGCCCCAGGTGAGGATGAGGCAGCAGCTGCCTTCCTCCCACCCCCTCCCCGCTTCGGGGTCCCTCTCCTGAGTGGGAGATTGGGGCAGGTTTGGGTTGTGCTCTTTGTCTGCTGATGGCAGCGAGGAGGAGGAGGAGGATGAGGAGGAGGAGGAGGATGAAGAGGATGAGGAGGAGGAGGAGGAGGAAGAGGAGGAGGC
>NW_005054610.1:101113-104672 GCF_000277835.1 Geospiza fortis | reverse complement strand
GAGAGGAGGAGAAGGAGGAGAAGGAGGAGAAGGAGGAGAAGGAGGAGAATAAGGATGAGGATGAGGAAGAGGAGGATGAGGAGGAGGATGAGGATGGGGAGGAGGAGGAGGAGGAGGAGGAGGAGGAGGAGGAGGAGGAGGAGGAGGAGGAGGAGGAGGAGGAGGAGGAGGAGGAGGAGGAGGAGGAGGAGGAGGAGGAGGAGGAGGAGGAGGAGGAGGAGGAGGAGGAGGAGGAGGAGGAGGAGGAGGAGGAGGAGGAGGAGGAGGAGGAGGAGGAGGAGGAGGAGGAGGAGGAGGAGGAGGAGGAGGAGGAGGAGGAGGAGGAGGAGGAGGAGGAGGAGGAGGAGGAGGAGGAGGAGGAGGAGGAGGAGGAGGAGGAGGAGGAGGAGGAGGAGGAGGAGGAGGAGGAGGAGGAGGAGGAGGAGGAGGAGGAGGAGGAGGAGGAGGATGAGGAGCAGGAGGAGGAAGAGGAGGAGGATGAGGAGGAAGGAGGCCACCACACCTGCCCGTGTTGCCGAAAGCCTCCTGTGCTGTCCCTGCAGCGCGGGCGGGCGAGGCGTGTGTGCCCCCTGCACGTGGGTGTCCGTCTGTCACCGCCTGCCCCAGGCCTGCAGCGCCTTGCCCAATCCCATTAAACCTGACACATGAAAGCGCTTCCAGCTCAGCCAAGCTCCTCGGCTGGCACGGAGCCACGGAGAGCACGGGGAGCCTTCCAAGCGCCAGGGCTGGCACCCGAGGAGCCAAGCAGGAACGGCCTCGCTGGCTTCGAAAGCTGATCCTCTCTAATATCATCCTAATCATTAAGAAGCTGTGAACCAGCATTAGCCTTTTGAGCTAAAGAAAGAGGGGTTCCCCCTCCCCCTTAATGACATGCCTCAACTAAACCCCAGCCCCTGATTTTTTATCATGTTCACTTCATGACACACTTTCTCTTTAATTATCCAACCCAAACTTCTGTCATTCGTATCAATAAATCCCCCCTCTAACAAAGCACTCATCGCTCCAAGCACTACCCCCTGAACCTGACCATGAACTTAACCTTCTTTGACCAGTTTTCAAGCCCATCCTTCCCAGGAATCCCACTAATCCTCATCTCAATAACATTCCCAGCTCTCCTACTACCATCCCTAGACAACTGATGGATCACTAACCGACTCTCAACCCTCCAACTATGGTTTATCAACCTAGTTACAAAACAGCTAATAATGCCTCTAGACAAAAAAAAGGACACAAATGAGCCCTAATTTTATCATCCCTCATAATCTTGCTCCTGGTGAGAAAAGGTTCCCAAAGAGCCTCGGGAGCAGAGGCTTTGCGTGGTGTTTTCAGGAAGTTTTCTCTGTCATTCCCAGCCCTATTTGATTAGATCTCCTCGTCAGCTGCAGGGTTTTGCTTGTTGTTATCCACGCTTGGGAGGCTGGAAGAGCATTTCTGGCCTTTCAGCCAAAGCGAGGAGTGTGCTGGAGGAGCCGACAGCAAATTGCAGCTGCCCCCAAGGGATGAGGACATCGAGGAAGGGTTTGAAGGATGGGAACAGGGAGCATTTTATCCAGCTGGAGCCACAGACAGGGCTGAAGGGAAGTGGCAAGTAATTACCACCCTGGAATCCGGCCAGGGTGTCTTGAAATACCAGCTTGCAAAACTTTCACCAAAACACGCCAGCGGACCAGGTGTTTCGAGGATAACAGATCTGGGCTTTGACTCTGCAATCAGCCCCGGGATCAGCAGATCCAGGAGAAAACCATTATCAGGAATTGAGGCTGTAACAGATCCTCAGTCCCTTGAGGCCCGCCAGGTCTGTTTTGCTCAGGATTTTGGGTACAAAGGAAGAGAAAAGCTCATTTATTTCCAGTCTTGGACAAGAAGTTCCCTCTCCTTGCTCTGGACATGAATCCTCCAGGTGTTTGACCCCCACACCCCAGGCCTGACAGCCCCCTCAGAAGGCAGCAGTGAATCCAACTATTTGGATTTAGGGAGATTTTACCAATGTCCAGTTGGTTTACAACTTTTACCAATGCAGAGCTTTGCTCCCTGAGTACTGCAGCGTGGCTGCCCCTGCAGAGGGACCTGGCAGCCAGGGATAAAACCAGCCTGGGCATCATTTGGGAAAGGAAAAGTGGATCAACCGAGCAAGGAGAGCAGATCTGGCACCCAAACTCATCTAAAAAAAATATCCTGGCACAAGGCTGCGAGGGCTACGAGAGAACCAAGAATTCTTTGTTAAGTGTCACCCGAGACCTTTTCCGCCCCAAAACCTCCGTCCCCACCAGCTCCATGGGCAGAGCCCCGAGAGCCTCCCCTGCCCCTCCCTGCCAGCCAAGCACCTGCCAGTGGATGGGTTTGGGATGGAGGGCAGCGCCCCAGGAACATGAAAGGAGACGTGTAAACACAGCCTGTGTGCATGCAGAGCCTGTGGCTTGGTGCTGGCATTCCCAGGAGCAAAATCACTGCTCATTGAGCAAGAGCTGGAAAGGCAGAAAGAAAAGGAAAGGGCACAGGGTGACAGGGGAGGAGACACCATTGCCAGCTGCACGCCCCAATTCCAGCACTTGTTCCAGTGCTCTGGAAGGAGCAGCAGAAAGGGCAGGGAGCAGAGATTCCCAGCCAGGCTCTGCACCAGGAGCTCTTTCCATGCCATTTCTCCATCCATGCACCTCAAGGAAGCTCCGGCTCATCTACAGCTCCCCAGACGGACAAAGCTTCCCCCAAACCCTCCCCTGCTCCCTGGACAACTGCAAACCACTTGTTTGCTGGAGCTGAGCTCTATTGACAGTCTGGGAGAAGCTCCAGGTGTTTGATTTTCCATTTCAAGGTTCCATGGAAATCGAACGCACCCGGAGCCCGGCCCCGCAGAGCTCCTCCGGCCCAGCAAGGGTTTTCCAACCGGAGGAGTGTGCAAGCACAGGGAAGGGAGGGAGGGAGGGAGGGAGGGAGCAAATATTAACTACACCTGAGCTAGTGAAACACCCAGGACCTGGCGAGAGGCAGTAAAAGCCAAAAGCAAAGGAGGGAGCTCAGCCTCGTTATGCAACCTCGTTATTCAACGACCACAGAGACACCCTATAGGGGCTCTTTGTTTGCAGAGGGAAAGGAGAGAAATACCACCAATATCTGAGTCACAGGTTCACCAAGAGGCTCCAAAGACGTTTTCAGGTGGAAACTTTTGCAGGTTCACATGGTAATTTGGGAGGACTGGCTAATCCCCTGGCTCCACCCACCACCCTGTAACACAGCTCCTGCTGCTCTTGCATATATAGATAGGTATGGCCCTACACCTGGCTGCACACACCAGAGCCCGAACACAGAGCAATCCTAAACTTTCTTCCTCCCTGGCTGCCCGCCACCTGCTCCCACCATGAAGAAGGAAATACTAACCCTGGCCTTTGCTCGAGCCGTCTTTGTGGAGTTCCTCTGCACGCTCATCTTCGTCTTCATCGGGCTGGGCTCGGCGCTGAAGTGGCCGTCGGCGCTGCCCAGCATCCTGCAGATCGCGCTGGCCTTCGGGCTGGCCATCGGCACCTTGGTGCAGGCCTTCGGCCACATCAGCGGCGCCCCCCAC
>NW_005054610.1:100429-101103 GCF_000277835.1 Geospiza fortis | reverse complement strand
CCCGCCCCCCCCACCCCCCCCGCCGTGACCATCGCCTTCTTCGTGGGCAACCAGATCTCCCTGCTCCGCACGCTGCTCTACGTGGTGGCCCAGCTGGTCGGGGCCATCGCCGGCGCCGGGATCCTCTACGGAGTCACCCCCGCCAACACCCGCGGCAACCTGGCCATCAATGCGGTGAGTCCCTGCCCGGGATCTCCCCTCTTCCCTCGCCTTCCCCTCGGCACCGGAGAGTCCGTGGGGATGGATCCTCAGCGCTCTGTCCCGCACACACGGCGGGCTGGGAATGGGCCGGGAGCAGAGCCGAGCTCTGACATGACGGCTTTATTGTGCGAGTGATGAGTGGGATGTTTTTCCCTCCTGTAATGAGGGCTTCCTCTGTCCTGAGGGCCCCGTGAGTCACCCGCACCATTGAGATATTCCTGAGTGCAGCCTCTCCGCCTGGAGATTAGCGCGGGACAGGAGCCGTGCCAGCAGCAGGGGGAAGGGAGGGAGCAGAGCCCAGTCAGACCAGTATGGGCAGGGGGAGCAGGAGCCCACTGGAACCAGGGCCCTGGGGGAGCTGGGAACGGAGACGGGTGGGGAGAGCGGTGGGCAAGAGCTGGAGAAGGAGCGAGGGCAGGACGGTGTCGAGGGGCCCCGAGCAGTGGGGGCTGCTCCCAGGGGAGGCAGGGGGG
>NW_005054610.1:91015-100386 GCF_000277835.1 Geospiza fortis | reverse complement strand
CTGGGGGCAGTGCTGGGGAACATCTGCAGTGAGAGCGGTGGAGCTGCTGCTCCCACCACGGACAGGCCTGGACCCCTGGGGGCAGCACAGACGTTCACTGTGGGATCAGGAGCTCCAATGCCTCTCATTCCACAGGTTCCACATCCCAAACAAGCCAGATTTACATAAAAAATGAGCTGTGATGGGTTGGGTCACTTTGTCCTTCCCATGTCCAGAGGGGTCGAGTTCCCCTGAGAGTCCCCAGGGTTCTGCGCAGAGTCACTGGGACACAACAGCCCATCCCAGGCCATGACCTTCATCCCAACCCTCACCCTCCATCCCATCCCAGCTGCTCCTCATCCTCCTGGGCAGGTGCTCCACGAAGTGCAGGGTACAACAGGCTGCAAGGATCAAAGAAATGCAGGGAAAAGGGATTTGCTGGGAAAGCACTCAGTGTTGCGGAGACAGGGAAGTGGAGAGAGATGTGGAGAGCCCAGGGAAGGGACGGGCTTGGCGGAGAGACAGATCTTGGAGAATTGCAAAGAAAGAAAGATCATTTCTTTCCTTTCAGAGAAGGAGCAGGGAGCTCAAGCAGGGGCTGGGCAGGGACCCTGGGGGCTTCTCCTCCAACTTCACCCTCCCAAACCTCCCAGCAAAGCACCCGGGAGCCCTCCCGGTGGTGCTAAGCCCTGGGAGGGTTAATTATTGTCACTCTCGTGGTTCCAGCTCAACAACAACATAACCCCAGGCCAGGCCCTGGTGGTGGAGATCATCCTCACCTTCCAGCTGGCCGCCTGCATCTTCGCATCCACGGACAACCGGCGCAGCGGCGTCGGCTCCCCCGCGCTGTCCATCGGCCTCTCCGTCACCGTGGGCCACCTGGTGGGGGTGAGTGTGGGGGTCCTGCGAGCACAGAGCTTCCCAAAATGCCCTCGAGCAGTTGCTCCTGAGGGAGCTGCTCTGGAGGAGCAAACACAGGAGATCTTGGGGTCTTTGGTGATGAGGGGTCATCTCCAGCTCTCTGGAGCAGAGACACCAGCAGGGGCCACCTCAGTTCCTGCTCCCAAAGGGTGGCTCCAATCTGCTCCTTAACCCAGGGTTCTTTCCACACCTCCAGATTTACTTCACTGGCTGCTCCATGAACCCTGCACGCTCCTTCGGGCCCGCCGTCGTCACCAGGAGGTTCAGCCCCGCGCACTGGGTGGGTGTTGGTGGCACTGGGGACAAGTGGGGGCCATGTGGGGACAGAGCAGGGACTGCCACGGGAATGGTGGGGTGGAGGTTTCAGAGCCCACCCCAGGCAGGAGGGATTAAAAGGGGCTGGAGAAGGAGGGAGGTTTTGCCCCTTGATGCATTGGGAACAATGAATCCCCAGGCACAGAGCCAGCCAGAAATGAACCCATCCCAGGGTAGGCTGGGTGGGAACAACCTAAAAGCTCATCCAGTCCCACCCCAAGCCATGGGCAGGGACACCTTCCACCATCCCAGGGTGCTCCAAGCCCCATCCAACCTGGCCTTGGACACTTCCAGGCACAGAAATCAGCAGTGGTGCCCTCTGAGCACCACTGGTGCATCATCTGAGGGGAAGGAAGCCCACGGAGGAGCCCATCTTGGCTTTTCCTCTCACCCAGCACTTCCTGCAAGCTCAGCCCCAGACTTACAGAGCAGGTTAGGCCCTCAGTGAGCACAGGCTGGGGGGTTTCAGCCCAGGAAGTCTCTGGAACAGGTATTATCCTCTGTGCATGGCAGGAAGGGATGGATGGATGGGTGGGTGGATGGATGGATGGATGGATGGATGGATGGATGGATGGATGGATGGATGGACAGGAATGGATGGATGGATAGGGATATAGGGATGGATGGAGGGATGGATGGATGGATAGGGATGGATGGGTGATGGATGGATGGATGGATAGGGATGGATGGATGGATGTGCCATGAGCAGAGCTGGAGCAGCAGTCCCAGGAGCTGCTCTCACCACATCCCTGTTGCTTTCCAGGTGTTCTGGGTTGGGCCCATCCTTGGGGCTTGCTTGGCCTCCCTGCTCTACTTCTACATCCTGGTGCCCTACTGCATGAACATGTCTGACAGGGTGGCCATCATCAAGGGCACCTACGAGTCCGAGGAGGAGTGGGAGGAGCAGCGGGAGGAGAGGAAGAAGTCCATGGAGCTGACACCACCGTAGGAGCAGCTGGCAAAGCAAGGCTGAGGGAGGGGAGGAAGGCCCACCCGTGGGCTCGTGTGTGCCCCAAGCCAGGCCACCACCACACCCAGCTGCAGCTGCTGACTCTTCATCCAAACCTTCCCATCCCAGCCCCCGGGGGTGCCGGAAGGCCGGGGGCTCTCTGTGTGTGTAAAGAACCCCTGCATGAGCTCTAGAACCTCTCCAGCTTCCCCACAGCCACAAAGCCCCTCAGCCAGGCCCTGGCACCCTCGGTGCAGCTCTGCACCCTGGCAGGGCCCCACACCCCACACCAGGGTACCTGCAGGACCTCACCTGGCCCAGGGATGGGAACACCTGGGGGAAGGGGAACAACTGCTTAGGGCAGGGGGATGCAGCTACCCCCAGCCCAGGGGCTGCTCGTAGATACTCTTTCACCTTTCCTGGTGCTGGGAGTCCTTTTTATTCCCAAAAGAACGAGACTTTTTGGATTCTGTGTTGAGATCTTTGTATTATAGTTTATTATTTATTGCAAATAAAGGAAAGTTAAAAAAAAATTCCTGGGTGCAAATCAGATCAAGTCTCAAAGTTTAGGAGGGAGACTGGATTGAGCTGGACACAAACTCATCCCAGAGGGTCAGGGAAATAGCAAGGGCTCAGACCCTGGATCCTGTGGGAGCTGCTGGGTTGGGAGGGGAAAACCTGAATGCTGGGAAGGATGAGGGGGTGCCCATGCTGGAGTGGGGAAGAGCAGCAGGTGCAGGGCAGCTGGGAGTCCATCTGGGGCTGGAAGGAGCAGGAGCAATCCTCACCTTTTCCATCCTCAGGGCTTCCAGCCCTTCCCACACGGCCGGTTTGACTCCAGCCGTACCAGTTCTCCCAGACAGCTCCGTGGGTGCCCTCAAAAAGTGACCCACAACTCCCCGGCCCCTCACCTGTGCCAAACCCACACCTTCACCTGACCTTCTGCTCCGGCCCTGCTCTTCCAGTTCTACCACAACCCTCTGCCAGAGCAGCTCCCGGCACAGGGACACCAGGACAGGCACAGGGACACCAGGACAGGGACACCAGGACCGGGACAGGGACACCAGCACAGGGACAGACACTGACACAGGGACACCAGACAGGGACACCAGGACAGGCACAGGGACACCAGCACAGGCACAGGAATACCGGGACAGGCACAGGGACACCAGCACAGGCACAGGAATACCGGGACAGGCACAGGGACACCGGGACAGGGACTGGAACACCAGAACAGGCACACCAGCACAGGTACAGGGACACCGGCACGGGGACACCAGCACAGGTACAGGGACACCAGGACAGGGACAGGGACACTGGCATAGGGACAACTAGGACAGGGACACCAGGACAGACACAGGGACACTAGGACAGGGACACCAGAACAGGCACAAGGACACCTGGACAGGCACAGGGACATTGACACAGGGACACCACCACAGGATCACTGGGACACAGGGACACCAGGACAGGCACAGGGACACCCAGACAGGCACAGGGACACCAGGACAGGGACACCCACCCCAGCTCCAGCTCCTCCTCCTGCTGCCCAGGGGAGGTTCTCCCCACGGACCCCCCCAAGTGGGGGGAGGTTCTGCCCCAGGAGCTCCCCCATCCAGGTTCAGCTCCCCCATCCAGGTTCAGCTCCATCCCACCCTGGGGGAGGCTCTGCCCCGGGAGCTCCCCCATCCCAGGTTCAGCTCCATCCCACCCCGAGGGTCCTGCAGCCCTGGCCGGGGCAGCCCCCCCTGGATTTTGGCACCCCTGGACCTGCAGTCCCGGCTGAGCCTGGGGACAGCACTGTCACTGCCCCAGCTGTCCCCAGAAGGGGTTGGGGACAAGCAGGAGGAGGAAGGGAGGTAGAAGAGCCCTTTGGGTCAGCATCAGGGCAGGAAATTAAACCCTGCAACCCCCCCAAGTGTCCTCAGGGATGGGCTGAGCACCCCCCACACCTCAGTTTCCCCTTTTCAGGGATATTCGGCCACCTTCCCATGGGGGATGAGAAGAACACCAGCCCTGGGGAGATTAAAGCAGATCCCAGAGACCCCCTCTCAGGGGCTGGGGCAGGGCAGCCCCCCCAAAACCTGCATCCCCCCGTGTGCCTCCCCTGCACCCCAGGACCCTGGGGATGCACCCAAAGGATGCACTCAGCCCCCCTAAATTGGGAATCTTGGCCATCCCCCTGGTTCTGGAGCTCTGAACCCCATCCAGAGCAGGGGACCACCACAGCTCCCCCAGGTGTGCCCAGCCCCCCCAGGTGATCAACAGCAGGGGAAGGAGCCCGGGCTGGGTGTGAGCCCTCCCGGGATGAATCAGAGGCTCCTGCAGCTCCAGCTCTGTGTCAGCACAAAAACCACCCAGGGCCCAGCCCTGAGCCCAGCTCAGGCACTGCCGGGGGGATTTGGGGTCAATGGCACCCCAGGGCAGGGCAGGTGCAGCTGAGCCCAGCAGGACCCCTCAGAACAGAGCCCAGAGCTCCTTCTCCCCCAGCTTCCCTGGGCCCTGAGGATTTGATCCAGGCAGGGAGGTGAATTCAACCCCGGCTCAATTTTGGCATCCAGCAAACCCCGTGACCTCACCTGGCCAGGGCAGCGCCCAGGGCAGGGCTGGGAAAGGACTGAGGGCCTCCCACCTATCCTCACCTGTCCAGCAATGGGAACAGCAGCACTTGGAAACCAATGGAGAATTTATTATTACTACTTCTTTAACATTCCAGCTCCTTCAGATTCACTTTTAATTAGATTGGAAGGCTGGGAGACAGCAGTGCTCCGCTCACTCCCTGAGCAGAAATTGGCTTTTCATGGGAAAAAATCACCTTTATTTCAGCAGAAACAGCAAGGCCAGGTACAAACCTGTGTGTTCACACTGACTTACCTGCAGTGCTGTGCTGGTTTTCCTGCTTCTCCCTAAAACAGGAGTTTAATTTCCATTCCATTCCACACCTCTCCACCATCGTTTGGAGTATGAAAAGGTGAATTACACTTTATCACTAGCTTTTCTTACCCTAATTTAAATGTTTCTCACCAGGTGAAACCACTCCAAAGGCACCTCATTACCATTCCTGGGTGGTTCTGCTCTAATTAAGGGTTATTCCCTGAACGTGCCCACGAGCAGCTGCTCTGCTCTAAGAAGATTTCACAGATAATTCCTCACTCCTGAGTACCTTTTCCATCCTCAGGTAATCACTGCTCAGCTTTAAAAACTGGATTTTTTTTTTTTCCTGGAGGGAAGACAAGCCCAGGATTTTCACAGGTTGCAGCAGTCTGGAAACTTCACATTTTAAATACATCAAAGGGCTTTCAGGTCTATTTAAGTCTAATTAAGAAAGATCTCCACCAGATAATTTAAATTCCTTGAACCCCAAGTTTTCTGGACAGGGGAAGGAACCAGGGCCATGGGAAGAAGCAAAATTCAGTGGAAATGGCCCAGTTAAGGATTTTTCTGTGGGATGCAGGAGCTTCTTTGTTTCTGCTCCTTGCAGAGGGTGAGGCCCAGCTCTGTCCAGGAGGGAGCAGGGACAGAGCTCCACATCTGGGGCACATCCCTTCCACCCTGCTCCCAGCTCCAACCACTTTGCATCCCTGAATGTTTCCCTTCAATCCTCAGGTCCTGGAGAGCAGAGCCTGGTTTCACCTGGAAGCTCAGCCCAGCTCGCTGGGAAGATGAGGAGAAAATACCCCAGGAAATCCCAGAGAGGGGGAAAAGCATCACAGAGGGGCTTGAATCGCAGCTGGGAAAGCCCAGGGAGCACCTCCCTGCTGCAGGAGGAATTCCAGGGCTGCTCTGGAGAGCCCCAGCAAGCAGAGAGCAGCTCAGGAGCACCAGCTGAGCCAGAGGAGAGAACTGAGAACACAGAACAGAACACAGAACAAAAACCCCAGAACACAGAACAGAACCCAGAATACAGAACAGAACACAGAACAAAAACCCCAGAACACAGAACAGAACCCAGAACTCAGAATAAAGAGCACAGAACAGAACGCAGAATACAGAACAGAACTCAGAATAAAGAACAGAGAACAAAAACCCCAGAACACAGAACAGAACCCAGAACTCAGAATAAAGAATACAGAACAAACACTCCAGAACACAGAACAGAATCCAGAACTCAGAATAAAGAACCCAGAACACAGCTCGAGGCTCCACACCAGGAAACTTTATTCCTGCAAATCCTGACATTTCCAGAGCATTTCCAGGGTTGAAATGCCACCGGAGAGGAGCGAGCTGTGTCCCAGGAGCAGAGCCCGGCCTGGGTGTTGGCATTAGTCATGGTACAGGCTGTGCCAGCACCCACCTCCTCCAGAGCCTTCCTCCTCCTACTCAGCCTCTGCCCAGCCTGTTGTGCCATGAGATCCCTCGTTAGGAGCCAGGAAACATCTCCCAGGCCACCGAGGGACAGCAGCCACCCTTCCTGTTGTCACCCCGGCCAGGAACACGGCCTCCACCTGAGCAGCACCTCCTGCCATTTGTGTTTGGCTCCCTGGCTCGGTTCACGGGGATTTGGGGGTCAGGCTGGGCACCCCCCGGTGCTGCCAGTGCCACCAGTGCCCTGCCTGGTCCCCGCAGTGCACTGAGAACCCAGTGTGTTCATAATTCATGGAAAGGTGAGACCTGCCCAAAAAACACCCAGGACATTGAGGAGGCGAAGGGCCGGAGATGTCCAGAGAGCAGGGAGGGCAAGAGGAGCTCCAAAGGTGCTTCTGTTCCCACTAAACACCTCCCACAGCCCCCCAAATGCCTCTTTAATAGCTCCCAACTTTAATAAGTCCCAACTCCTACAGCCCAAAAAACGCATCTTTAATAAATCCCAACAACTTCAATGAGTCCCAACTTAGCTTTTAATAACTCCCAACTCAACTCTAATAAGTTCCAACTCCTTCAGCCTTCAAGCCAGAAGAGTTGGGAGTTTTTAGCAGGTGTCCCAAGGTGGGCACCAGGAGGGGACAGGTGTCCCCCTGCCCTGGGTGCTCTGGGAGAGCCGAGGGTGCCGAGGGCATCTCCTGCTGCCCTCTGCTGGGATTGCCGTGGGGAAAGGAGAGGAGGCCAGGAAAACCCTCCCAAAACAGCCCCAGCTGAGGGAAAACCCCTCTGTTGTTTCCACCCACCCTTCCCAGGGCTCAGCCTCAGCACCCCGTGGAAATGGAGGTTCCTCCCTGGGGACTCCGTTCGTTCGCGGTGCCAGCGGCGCGGCTCTTCCCGCTGCCAAGTTTCCTCTTGCTCAAGGTTTTGCCTCGGCTTTCCAGGATCTGTTTGTTCTTAATCACCCTCCAAACAAAGTCCAGGCGGCTCCTCTGAGGGCTGCTGGTGATGGCATCAATAAAAATCAAGGGTAATAAGAAGGGAAGATAAAGGTGCCCTGCAGGCCCGAGCTTGGCCTGGCAAGGGGGTTTGTTGGGAAAGGTCAGCTCTGGAGCTGAGAGGGTTTCCCAGGCTGGAGAAAGCAAGAACCCAGCAGGCAAGGAGGGGATTTTGTTAAACTGCAGCCCTGGGGTGAGGTGTTGGAGCTGCCCCAGCTGCTCCAGCCAGGCTTTGGGCTGAGTTCCTCCAGAACAAGAGGAGCTCTCCAAGCTCGGTGCCTCCATCCAGCCCCAGGATGGCAGGAAAAGGAGGACAAGACTCCAAGGGCCCTCTCCATGCACAGAACCACTCAGGAGAACTGGGACCTGATCCATGGCAGAAACAAGCCCTGAAAAATCACCACGAACCCGCAAAATAAACCAAATAAATCCCCTGGCACGAGGCCTCTAGGATCCAGGCCCGGCTCTGCCACTTGACATTAATCCTGCTTGGCAAAGGCCACGGGAGCTCCTGTGCCCAAAGCAAGGTGCAGCTGCAGGTTGGGATAAAGCCCTCTTGTGCAGCCAGGATTAAAAATGGGAATGAAAACAAACTTAAATGTCCAGCACAATCGGCCTTTTCTAAAAAGTCAGAAAGAAAAAAATAAATCGATTCCTCTTCCCCAGCAAATCTTTCAGCTTTTACCAGCGGGGATTTTTCCCTCCTGCCCAGGAGCTGGTTTCTCTGGGGACAGGGCAGTTGGTTCCCTGCCATGCAGCCAAAGAAAATGAGCCCTTTCTCCATTCTTTTTATTTTAATTCCTTATTTTTTAAGCTACTTATCCCAACAGCCAATTGTTTCCTCACCGGGAGCCCCCCGTTTGGAGATCAGAGTCCACAGGAATTCTGAAATTCTGTTATCACCCTCATTGGGAAGGGATATAAAACTGAGCTTGTTTTCTTATCTCTTGGAACAGAAACTGCAGGTGTGTTTCGCAAAGGAGCCCTGTAAGAACAGTTAATCAGTGGATAAAAACGTGTTGGGTGTGCAAACACAACCTTATCCCACTGCTGACATCAGGGCTTGCATCTCCACGGCTTTGCCCTGGATTTTTGCCACATTGTGTTTGGATTTTGAGCTGAGCTGCAGAGCTGGGCTGGGCAGAGCTGGGCTCTCTCTCTGCAGCAGCAGAGCTGTGCTGGGCTTTGCTCATCCCTCCTGCACCATCCGACCCCCAAGTGCTCCTTTCTTCCCATGGAAACAGGAGTGAACCTGAGAGCCCCCCTCGTGCAGCAGCCACCCTGAGCCCTGGGCTTTGCAGCAGGAAAGGTCTCAGTGTGGTTAACTGTCAGAACTCAGTGCATCCCTCAGGGTGTCCAGAGCTGCCAGGGGGCTCAGAGACCCTGGCACACAGCCCAGAGCACCTGCGGGTTTGATTTTGACCCCTGGAGCAAGTTGCCAGCTTTGTATGAGGATCTGAAAGTCACAGAAGTTCGACTAGTATAATAATAAAATTATTACAGGGTGAAAATGGAGATTTTAGGATTTTTGGTAGGGGGGTTGTGGGGACAAGATGGAGGAACTTGGGCGTGTCCAGCCTTTCTTCTCCTTGGTCTCCATTTTCTGCAGTGATGCTGGCACTTTGGGATTAGTTTAGAGTAGAAGTGCACTGTCTAACGTAGGTGATAGGTATTGGGAAGTAATTGTAAATATGTTATATGTAGTTTGTAGTATAAAAAGTGAAAATGTAGATTTTAGGATTTTTGGTATGGGGGTTATGGAGACAAGATGGAGGAACTTGGCCGTGTCCAGCCTTTCTTCTTCTACTTCTTGGTCTCCATTTTCTGCTGTGGTGTTGGCACTTTGGGATTGGTTTAGAATAGAAGTGCACTGTCTAACATAGATGATAGGTATTGGGAATTAAGTGTAA